>NC_068429.1:21198016-21268016 GCF_023373465.1 Oncorhynchus keta
GAGCCATACCTGAGTCTTTTACATTCCCAGTCCCATACCTGGGTCTTTTACACTCCCAGAGCCATACCTGGGTCTTTAACATTCCCAGAGCCATACCTGGGTCTTTTACATTCCCAGACCCATACCTGGGTCTTTTACATTCCCAGACCCATACCTGGGTCTTTAACATTCCCAGAGCCATAACTGGGTATTTAACATTCCCAGAGCCATACATGGGTCTTTAACATTCCCAGAGCCATACCTGGGTCTTTTACATTCCCAGACCCATACCTGGGTCTTTAACATTCCCAGAGCCATAACTGGGTATTTAACATTCCCAGAGCCATACATGGGTCTTTAACATTCCCAGAGCCAAACCTGGGTTTTTTGTTTGATGTGTGTCTATGGATAAGTGTGTGAGGTCACATCACACTTTGCCTATAGTGTAGTGCATTCAGATAGTATTCAGACCCCTTGACGTTTTCCACATTTGGTTACGTTACAGCCTTATTCTAAAATGGAATGAAAAGATTGAAAATTCATCAATCTGCACACAGTATCTCATAACGACAAAGCGAAAACAGTTAAAAAAAATGTTTTGCAAAGTTATTACAAATAAAAAACTGAAATAACGTATTTACATAAGTATTCAGACCCTTTGCTAAGAGACTCAACATTGAGCTCAGGAACATCCTGTTTCAATTGATCATCCTTGAGATGTTTCTACAACTTGATTGGAGTCCACCTGTGGTAAATTCTATTGATTGGACATGATTTGGAAAGGCACACACCTGTCTATATAAGTTCCCACAGTTGATAGTGCATGTCAGAGCAAAAACCAAGCCATGAGGTCGAATGAATTGTCTGTAGAGCTCCGAGAGAGGATTGTGTCAAGGCACAGATCTGAGGAAGGGTACTAAAACATTTCTGCAGCATTGAAGATCCCCCAAGAACACAATGGCCTCCATCATTCTTAAATATAAACTCTTCCTAGAGCTGGCCGCCCGGGCCAAACTGAGCAATCGGGGGAGAAGGGCCTTGGTCAGGGAGGTGCCCAAGAACCCGATGGTCACTCTGACAGAGCTCTAGAGTTCCTCTGTGGAGATGGGAGAACCTTCCAGAAGAACAACCATCTCTGCAGCACATGACAGCCACTTGGAGTTTGGCAAAAGGCACCTAAAGGACTCTCAGATCATGAGAAACAAGATGCTCTGGTCTGATGACACCAAGATTGAACTCTTTCGCCTGAATGCCAAGCGTCACGTCTGGAGGAAATCTTGCACCATCCCTACGGTGAAGCATGGTCGTGGGGATGTTATTGCTGTGGGGATGTTATTGAGCGGCAGGGACTGGGAGACAGGATTGAGGGAAAGATTAACCTTAGCAAAGTACAGAGAGATCCCTGATGAAAACCTTCTTCAGAGCGCTCAGGACGTCAGACTGGGGCGAAGGCCATGACCTGGAGACACGAGGCGGCGCACAATTGCCTCGTCCGGGTTAGGGAAGGGTTTGCCCGGCCAGGACGTCCTTGTCCCATCACGCTCTAGTGATTCCTTGTGGCGGGAAGGGTGCATGCACGCTGACTTCGGACGCCAGTTATGTACGATGTTTCCTCCAACACATTGGTGCAGCTGGCATTGGGTTAAGCGATCAATGTGTCAAGAAGCAGTGCGGCTTGGCAGTGTCATGTTTACAGAGGACACATGGCTCTTGACCTTCGCCTCCCCCGAGTCCATACGGGAGTTGCAGAGATGGGACAAGACTGTAACTACCAATTGGGGCGAAAAAGTGGGAAAAAAAGTAAACCCAAAAATCGTGTTTTTATGGGGTATTGTGTGTAGACTGATGAGGGGAAAATACTATTTCATCCATTTTAGAATAAGGCTGTAACATAACAAAATGTGAAAAAAGTCCAGGGGTATGAATACTTTCCGAATGCACTGTAAGTCTGTCTGTCAAACAGTGGTCCTGTGTAGATGTATGGACTCAGGCTTAGAGTGACTGATCACAGCAGTAAACAGATAGAGGAGTGTGTGTGTGTGTGTGTAGTGTGTGAGTGAGTGCGTGCGTACATGCGTGTGGCCATGCGTCCATGGTGTGTGTGGTGAGTATGTGTGTGGTATGGGTGGGTTGGATGGGACTGGCAGGGGGATGGGGGTTGTCGTCACTGCAGACAAATGGGGATTGGAATGAAAGGAGGGAGCTCTGCTCCTTGTTTATTTACAATGTGAACAAGATGGACGACTCACAGGCTCATTCTGGGTGGTAAAGCACACGCACATACAGTTGAGCCCAGTGACATTTGTTTATAGGGAGACAGCTGTGGTTCTGTGACTCAGGTCAGATTGAGGTATTGAACTCATACGCTTTGGATCATAACATAGGAATTGGCTACCAGTGATGACATTGGCATATCAGGTATAGCCATGGCTTTAGCTCTGCAAGTCAACACCGTCCCCTGATGAATGTGGAGTGCTGGAGTAAAACTCCCAAGTAGGGACTGGCTATTTTCCATCTGTGAGATCTTCAGATCACTGGGAGGTGGGGAAGTCTTTGGGATATTTCCTCTGTCTTCTCCCCCTCTCTCTCTTTCTCTTCCCTCCCTTTCCCAGCTGCACTCTCCCTGGTCAGTGTTTATGCTAGCCCAGAGTGTTTACACTCCAGATGATCATTCATTTTCCTCTATGTATCCATAGTCCAAATGTTCAACCTTTGGACCAGAGGTGGCCTTGCTGCAGGACACAGCAGGAGGATGCAGAGACCAATGTGTTATACTGCATCATGTGATTTATATGATTGTCAGTCAGTGGTGTGTGATGACTCATGGCTTGGTTTTGAAATAATCATACACACAATCACGCAGACACACATGTGAAACACACACTCACACTCACACAGACACACGTATGTGAAACACACACACACACACGTTGGATAAATTATACTCACAGGCTCAATGATAGCAGGTTCTCCCTTCTGTCCCTTCTCTCCCCGAGACCCATCAACCTGCAAATGACATCAACATTACCATCATCATCATCATCATAGTCTATCGCTGACATCATAATCATTATCACCACCACCACCATCATCATCATCATCATATCACCACCACCACCATCATCACCACAACCACCATCATCATAGTCTATCGCCGACATAATAATCATTATCACCACCACCATCATCACCAGCACCACCACCATCATCATCATCACCACCACAATCATCATCGCCACCACCACCATCATCATCGTTACCACTATCATCATCATCATCATTACCATCATCATCATCACCACCACCATCATCATCACCATCACCACCATTACCATCATCATCTCCACATCCATCATCATCATCATCATCATCATCATCATCATCATCATCATCATCATCATCATCATCATCATCACCATCATCATCATCATCATCATCATCATCATTACCACCACCACCACCACCACCACCACCACCACCACCACCATCATCATCATTACCATCATCATCATCATCATCATCACCACCACCACCACCACCACCATCATCATCATTACCACCACCATCATCATCATCACCACCACCACCATCATCCTCATCATAGTATATCGCCACCATCACCATCATCACCACCATCATCATCATCATCACCACCACCACCACCATCATCAATATCAGCACCACCATCATCATCATCACCACCACCACCATCATTATCATAATATATCGCCACCATCACCATCATCATCATCACCACCACCACCATCATTATCATAATATATCGCCACCATCACCATCATCATCATCACCACCACCACCATCATCAATATCAGCACCACCATCATCACCATCACCACCACCACCATCATCATTATCATAGTATATCGCTGGCATCACCATCATCATCATCACCATCACCACCACCATCATTATCATAGTATATCGCCACCATCACCATCATCATCATCATCACCACCACCACCATCATCAATATCAGCACCACCATCATCATCATCAACACCACCACCATCATCATTATCATAGTATATTGCCGGCATCACCATCATCATCATCACCACCACCACCATCATCATTATCATAGTATATCGCCACCATCACCATCATCATCATCACCACCACCACCACCACCACCATCATCAATATCAGCACCACCATCATCATCATCACCACCACCACCATCATCATTATCATAGTATATTGCCGGCATCACCATCATCATCATCACCACCACCACCATCATCATTATCATAGTATATCGCCACCATCACCATCATCATCACCACCACCACCACCATCATCAATATCAGCACCACCATCATCATCATCACCACCACCACCATCATCATTATCACAGTATATCGCCGGCATCACCATCATCATCACCACCACCATCATCATTATCATCACTACAATTTTGATTATTATCATTATGATTACCATCATCATCGTCGTCCTTACCTGTCCGTAGTACTCGTCTGTCTCGGCTGGCAGCACCTTCTCCTCCTGTCCACCGTAGTCCAGGTCTCCATAACCATAGTCTGCGTCCCCATACTCAGAGATGGACTCTTCTTTGAACCGATCACCCTCCAGATCAGTGTAGTCTCCCTCAATAGCCACACCCTGGCCCCCGGCTCCCGTAGCAACCGAATCCCCAGCTCCAGCTCCTGCTCTTGCCGTCCCACCTCCGGCGCTGGCAGATCCTCCTACAGAGACGGAACCACCCCCAACGGAAACGGAACCACCCCCAACGGAAACGGAACCACCACCAACGGAAACGGAACCGCCCCCAACAGAAACAGAACCGCCCCCGACCGATACAGATCCACCTCCACCACCAGTACCGATTTCGACAGTACTGCTGCTGCTGGTTCTGCTGTCATGGCCACCGCCACCGATGTTGTACTCCTCTCCCTCTCCATAGGACAGGTCATAACCCTCACCATAGTTGTCATTGTAGCCTGCTCCAGCCTGAGAGACCAGAGAGGAAAGGACAGGGAGTCAATGGGACACACTGAGATATGATAAGATGTTATGTGACACATTCCAGATACAACATCTAACTGGTAAAACATAGGGCATTACCACACAAGCACACAACAACAGTGTGTAACTCACCGAGGTCTTGTTGCGTGTGATGGTGACTCCTCCACTACTGGTGATGACCTTCTCAAACTCCGCCCCCGTGCCCAGGTCAAACTTTGACCCCAACCCCAGGTCCAGCTCCACCCCTGCGCCGGTCCCCGTGCTTGAGCTGCTGATGGTGACTCTGCGACTGGCGTCGGGCGAGGCCGTGGACTCATCGTAGTATGATTCGTAGTTCCCATAACTATCTGTGTCATAGCCGTCGTAAGGGCTGGTCTCTTCCCCGTAGGCCTCCTCGCCGGCGGCTCCGGCTCCTGCTGCAGCGGAGGTGCTGCCGGTAGATACGGCGGTCAACACTTTGCCCTCGACTCCCTGACTGGCTGTATCCCTGACTGATGACACCACCTCTTTGACTGAGGTGACCACACGGCCGCTCTCTGGCACGGACACCTGGAGAGGAGGACAACACAATGTCAGGAAGACAAACTGTAGCCTATACAACACTTTTGATGAATTGTTTTAATTTACAGTAACTTTAATTTAAAGTCATTGAGATAAAGAATAGCTTTTCAAAGGGCGACCTGACCAAGATGTCATTCCAAACTGACATTGGAACATACTCAGCATCAACAGCAATCACTACATTATAAAATAAGGTATGGGATGACAGAGGGTGACAAATCCTACCCCACTGGAGATAGACGGTAGTCTTTTAAAAGGACAGGGGACATGGGACAGAAAGGGGACAGTACCTTTACGTCTTCCGTGGCAGGTCCAGCTTGTTCGTCAGTCTCAGTCTCGGAGGTGGACTCGGAAGGTTTCCCATCCATGTCCTCATAGTAAGGATACTCATAGTAATAGCTGTCCTCCTCTGTGTTCTATACAATACAGGGAATTATGAAACGGTTACTTCCCGCCAAGCAATCGGATTGGTCAAAAGTGCATTCCAGCTGTGGTGTTATTGAGCACAACACCACAGCTAGTCATGCGTTATCGAAAAATGATCGAATCACTTTATGATCACTCCACTAACAGTAATGGTTGACCAGAAAGTTATTCTTTCATAGTTCTTGCTTTCTGTGTAAAACCGTTTCATATACGCAATAATATACTTGAGGGTGTGAGTTATGGTGATTATTGACTGACAGAACTCACGTCTTCCTAGTGACCACATCATGTCGTTCCAATAATCCCCATAACACATCCCCTCTGGTATATTATTGATTTAATGGATGATGGTTGATGGTTGAAAATGACTAAGTAATAAGAGAGGAGGGTGTGTGTGTGAGAGAGAGAGAGAGAGAGAGAGAGAGAGAGAGAGAGAGAGAGAGAGAGAGAGAGAGAGAGAGAGAGAGAGAGAGAGAGAGAGAGAGAGAGAGAGAGAAAGAAAGAGAGAGAAAGACAGAGAGAGAGAGTAGGAGAGAGAGAGACAAAGAAAGAGAGAGAAAGACAGAGAGATAGAGAGTAAGAGAGAGACAGTAAGAGAGTGAGAAACAGGCAAAGAAAGAGAGAGAAAAAAAATCATTTCTTTGTACTGTAAGACAACAGATAGGGTCCTCCTCTGTGCTCTATACATACAGGGAAATGGATAATGGTTGATGGTTGAAATGACATACACATAATGATGAGAGAGAGAGAGAGAGAGAGAGATATTAGACAACAGACAGAGAAAGAGAGAAAGAAAGACATTGCTTTGTACTCTATGAAAACAGCCTAACATTATGATAACAATCAGATGTGACTGATATTGGGATGATGTCACAGGAGGTTTGTGGCACCTTAATTGAGGAGGCAATGGCTGGCTAATGGCAATGGCTGAAGCGGAATTAGTGGAAGGGTATCAATATCACATGGTTTCAACATGGTTCAACATGGTTCAACATGGCCTCCACTGGATGAATCCCCAACAAAAGGTGGGCTGTCTGAATCTGATCAGAAATCACGCCAAGAATGTCAAACCTACCTGACCCGTTCTGTGGGGGGGGTTTAAGAAGGGTGGGTCGGCAGGGGTGGGGGGCACTTCCATTTTATGCTTACTTACTTTACTTGCTTATGGAGGTACAATGCACAGAAAGATGGCGTGCCATAGAGTAGCTCTCTGTCATAGAGCTCATCCTCATCATGTACTGAGGGGAGAGAGGCACTAGTTGCTTCAGTCATTCTGAAGTTCTTCTTTTCTGTGAGGTCTGCTCCATATTAGCCCTACTTTTGGAACCAGATTATGAACCAACCCAAAACAGGTCTCAAACATGTTTGAGGTATGTGTTTGTGACAGTTACGTTTGACTCTGGTTTGGCTGTAGTTCTACTATGGTACTACTACTATGGTTCTACTATGTCAGGGTGAACTGGTTCCCTTTGGTTCTAAACAGCTCCAGATGGGCTGAGATGAGAGGTACGGGAGTTGTGATTGGGCACACTATGGTTCTGGTTCTCTCTCTGACTAGTTCACTTCATAAGAAAGCTGAGATCACCACTTCAACTGGAAAGAGTCCAAGGGTGTGGTTGGTTAGCTTGTTGAATTGATAATGTCGTTCTCCTCCAAAGGATTAAGACTTACCATGCCAAGGTAGGACAGCAGAGTTGTTTAATAGATTGGGGGCAGATATAGAAAGAAAATCTCCATTCAGCATAGAGTATGGGGATACAGGCTTAGACAAGTAGTCTGCCATTCCTGCATATTTAATTCCCTCTATAACTGCATAGAAGATCCAACCCTTTTGATTTCCCAGCACGCAGCACTTTCTCTCTGGCAGACAGCATTTTTTTCCCCCCAGCGATGCAGCTCTTTCATTCCAGTAGTTTGTCCAACCAACGCAGCCTGATCCCTAATCAAAGAACCGCTTATTGATAAAGGGATGAAGGAATACTGTATCAGGGAATATCAGGGAAGGCCACAGGGTATGCTGTATTTGATATAATGCACTGAACTCCTTGACTGTTTGAACCTGGAAATTAGAGCTTTTTTGGTTGTCTTTTATGAACTTGCTAGAGCAGGTACTCCTCATAAGGCCCCAAAGGACACACCCTGACCAATAGTTTCCCTTAACCTCTGCCTGTTCAAAAATGAGCAATTTATTACATACAGTAGTTTGTTATCTAGTTGTTCAACTTCTCAAGCCAACACAGCAAGTTGACTTCGACCTGAAGACAATTACCTTGAGACGTAAGAAGAGAGAGACCCAACTGAAAAGAAGGATAGAGTATAAAACATACTGTAAATATACTGTAAGAGTCTGGAGAGGTGATGAAGTGACTCACATATTCGTCTGTGTTGGGGTCCTGGGCTTGGGGCTGCTCTGGGACAGGGACCTCACAGTCGGGGCTGTAGTGTTCACAGTAGTCATAGGCAGCACGGTGGTCCGCCACAATCAACAACTGCTGGATGTCTCCCTGGAAACACACCGAAAACAGGAATTTATGAAACAACTGTAACCAGGAAGTAAAAATGGATGGAAACAAACAAACAAAACATTTTGTAAATAAATCAAGTAAAGAGAGAACATGTGTATTGCAGTGCTCTGCAGGCTAAACACAAACTGCTGAAACTAGGTCAAGGCACTGAAACATGGACGAGGTGACTAAGTCCTAAAGAACTCTGTCCCGTGTCCAACAGTCCTTTCTGATTAGTACTAAACACTGGGACATTACAGAACATTAAAGAACAGGCTACATGGGAGAGGCGGGAGGGAGCAACTAATGTGAACATGGAAAGTTTGAGGCACACGCACACACACACACACACACACACACACACACACACACACACACACACACACACACACACACACACACACACACACACACACACACACACACACACACACACACACACACACACACACACACACACACACACAGTGCGGCAATATTTCACCATGGAATAGTATTCTCACAGAGTAACAGTTTTTACTATCCGATTAACCAATATTCTCACAACATACTGTAAATCCATCCCTGTGCTAAAAGGGAAATGAGTGATTTGGCCCCGAGCTCATCACGGTAGACAAAGTGATCCAGGTTGACGTGCTATGGAGAGGACATGAGCCAACCTGCTCTCACACACATCCAATGAACATGCTGATTTACAGAGGTCACTGTACAGGGAAGAGAGGGAGGGAGTAGTGAGAGAGAGAGAGAGAGAGAGAGAGAGAGAGAGAGAGAGAGTGTGGGGGGCTCAGAAGGATCCCCAGGCTGCATGGGGAGTTGGGTGTGAGTGCTATATTTTTCATCCTTGACTAGACTGGAACCTCAACTATACTTGTATACATTTTCTGAGCCAACATTAACAAGACATATCAAGCAATGAACACAGATTTTAAAAACGAACACACAAACCATGATTAAACATGTTGAAGACTGCTACAAACCACACATAACATTTCCTCATAAATACCAACAGGCCATATGCCATCATGTTTTTAATTAATGTATGTACACACCAAAATATGTAGGTACGTCAAACTATACAATCTCCAGCCCTCATAAAAGGAAAGAAATGACTTTGAGATGACATCAGTCTTTCATTAAATCCATCTGACAGAAGTTCAAAATAACTCATAACACTGTTTTGTTTTTCCATATGCATGGAGAATCGTTGTTATTAAAAGAGATTATTTTTTAAAACTTGTGGTCCAAGCAACAACAGTTTGTTGAAAAACAGGAATCTGAAGCTCTCTACTATAACATCACTTGTTTCATACGTACTGATTCTCTACATGAACGACACCACAGTCCAATGCAGCCGTTTCCTGTTGTTTTCTGGCTGGTTTCTGTCTTCATGATGGATGACAGGGAAACAAACTAGGACTCTGTCTTCCAGACAAAGAGGTCTGCTGGCCCCTCCAGCAATACACTCAAGGCTCGCAGGATATCCAGGCCATTGGGGCTGTTTAGATGCTGGAAGATGCCAATTTCTGTTTGTTCAATGTTGGAACTGGAAAATGGTAATTTGAACAAACATGGATCTTCACCAAACAGATACGGTGTCAGTACTAAGTTGTCTACGGGTCTGTATGTGTATCTCTATATTTTGAACCACAACGTCCCTACAGTAGAAGTTCAAGATGGCTGCCCATTAGCTTATTGAAAATGCAATAAAACAACATTTAGACAGCTCTGGGAGAGTGAAGGAGGTAACTAGATGCTTCCCCTTCAACATCTCTCTTTCCCCCCCTTTCCCTCCCCCAGGCTATCAGGACGGGTGGTGCGATCCTCAGTTCACCCAGTAACAGACGCCGAGGACATCGCTGGAGCAATGAGAACACCACCACAGATTTTTTTATGAGCACACACACTGACGTCTTGGTACAGGTTACGAGGGAAGCTGTGTAAAATGGTCACACTGTAGAACCCTGATTAGGAGTTATTGTCAAGAGAAAACAATCTCTTGAAAGAATCATTCCCAGCTGGAATCACACGTGTTTGTTTGTTCCTTTGGCCTGGAGGTGTTAGCATGGGCGCTGGTCAGAGTAGTGCACTATATAGAGAATAGGGTGCCATTTGGGATGTAGGCGTGGCCTCTTAATAACATAAAGGCCCAGCCAAGTGTTGCATGAGCTGGCAGTACAGAGACTGCTGGTGGATGTCATTACAACACTCCCCTGATGTACACTCATATATTATTTATCATATCGCATGCTGCCAAAGAGTTCATCCTATTCAATGCAGACCTGATGTTTTCAGTAGATTTTTCCAAGCCTTCACCCAACCAACCATGTTAGAAGGCAATGGGTATTGGCACTGCAGCTGAACTAATACAGTCTTGGGGAACTTGTATATCTACAACTCTTTGGATTCTCTCATTGGAGTCAAACGCACAGCTTAACAGAATTCAGTCAGTCAGTTTGGCATGGACAAGCAGTAGTTTGGTTGAACCCAAGAGACGAAATAAAAAGATTGCAGATTATAGGATGGGTAGAGAACAGAGAGACACCCTGTACTTTCTGACACTGTCACCTAGCCAGCCTATTTAACCACATCGCTCCAGTGGAAAAACTGGAGTTATGGAGTAGCAGTCTGAGTTATGGAGTAGCAGTCTGAGTTATGGAGTAGCAGTCTGAGTTATGGAGTAGTATTCTGAGTTATGGAGTAGTAGTCTGAGTTATGGAGTAGTAGTCTGAGTTATGGAGTAGCAGTCTGAGTTATGGAGTAGCAGTCTGAGTTATGGAGTAGTATTCTGAGTTATGGAGTAGTAGTCTGAGTTATGGAGTAGTAGTCTGAGTTATGGAGTAGCAGTCTGAGTTATGGATTAGTAGTCTGAGTTATGAAGTAGTAGTCTGAGTTATGGAGTAGCAGTCTGATCTGAGTTATGGAGTAGTAGTCTGAGTTATGGAGTAGTAGTCTGAGTTATGGAGTAGTAGTCTGAGTTATGGAGTAGTAGTCTGAGTTATGGAGCAATAGTCTGAGTTATGGAGTAGTAGTCTGAGTTATGGAGTAGTAGTCTGAGTTATGGAGTAGTAGTCTGAGTTATGGAGTAGCAGTCTGATCTGAGTTATGGAGCAGTAGTCTGAGTTATGGAGTAGTAGTCTAAGTTATGGAGCAATAGTCTGAGTTATGGAGTAGTAGTCTGAGTTATGGAGTAGTAGTCTGAGTTATGGAGTAGTAGTCTGAGTTATGGAGTAGTAGTCTGAGTTATGGAGTAGTAGTCTGAGTTATGGAGTAGTAGTCTGAGTTATGGAGTAGCAGTCTGAGTTATGGAGTAGTAGTCTGAGTTATGGAGTAGTAGTCTGAGTTATGGAGTAGTAGTCTGAGTTATGGAGTAACAGTCTGATCTGAGTTATGGAGCAGTAGTCTGTTATGGAGTAGTAGTCTGAGTTATGGAGCAATAGTCTGAGTAATGGGGTAGTAGTCTGAGTTATTTAGTAGTAGTCTGAGTTATGGAGTAGTAGTCTGAGTTATGGAGCAATAGTCTGAGTTATGGAGTAGTAGTCTGATCTGAGTTATGGAGTAGTAGTCTGAGTTATGGAGTAGTAGTCTGATCTGAGTTATGGAGTAGTAGTCTGAGTTATGGAGTAGTAGTCTGAGTTATGGATTAGTAGACTGACTTATGGAGCAGTAGTCTGAGTTATGGAGTAGTAGTCTGATCTGAGTTATGGAGTAGTAGTCTGAGTTATGGAGTAGTAGTCTGATCTGAGTTATGGAGTAGTAGTCTGAGTTATGGAGTAGCAGTCTGAGTTATGGAGTAGTAGTCTGAGTTATGGAGTAGTACTGAGTTATGGAGTAGTAGTATGAGTTACGGAGTAGCAGTCTGAGTTATAGAGTAGTACTGAGTTATGGAGCAGCAGTCTGAGGTGTGGAGTAGCAGTCTGAGTTATGGAGTAGCAGTATAAGTTATGGAGTAGCAGTATGAGGTGTGGAGCAGCAGTCTGAGTTATGGAGTAGCAGTCTGAGTTATGGAGTAGTACTGAGTTATGGAGTAGTAGTATGAGTTACGGAGTAGCAGTCTGAGTTATAGAGTAGTACTGAGCGATGGAGCAGCAGTCTGCCGTGTGTAGTAGCAGTCTGAGTTATGGAGTAGCAGTATAAGTTATGGAGCAGCAGTCTGAGTTATGGAGTAGCAGTCTGAGTTATGGAGTAGTACTGAGTTATAGAGTAGTAGTCTGAGTTATGGAGTAGCAGTCTGAGGTGTGGTGTAGCAGGCTGAGTTATGGAGTAGCAGTCTGAGGTGTGGAGTAGCAAGCTGAGTTATGGAGTAGCAGTCTGAGGTGTGGTGTAGCAGGCTGAGGTGTGGAGTAGCAGGCTGAGGTGTGGAGTAGCAGGCTGAGTTATGGAGTAGCAGTATGAGGTGTGGAGCAGCAGTCTGAGTTATGGAGTAGCAGTCTGAGTTATGGAGTAGTACTGAGTTATAGAGTAGTAGTCTGAGTTATGGAGTAGCAGTCTGAGGTGTGGTGTAGCAGGCTGAGTTATGGAGTAGTACTGAGTTATAGAGTAGTAGTCTGAGTTATGGAGTAGCAGTCTGAGGTGTGGTGTAGCAGGCTGAGTTATGGAGTAGCAGTCTGAGGTGTGGAGTAGCAGTCTGAGTTATGGAGTAGTACTGAGTTATAGAGTAGTAGTCTGAGTTATGGAGTAGCAGTCTGAGGTGTGGTGTAGCAGGCTGAGTTATGGAGTAGCAGTCTGAGGTGTGGAGTAGCAGTCTGAGGTGTGGAGTAGCAGTCTGAGGTGTGGAGTAGCAGGCTGAGGTGTGGAGTAGCAGTCTGAGGTGTGGAGTAGCAGTCTGAGTTATGGAGTAGCAGGCTGAGGTGTGGAGTAGCAGGCTGAGGTGTGGAGTAGCAGTCTGAGGTGTGGAGTAGCAGTCTGAGGTGTGGAGTAGCAGGATGAGTTATGGAGTAGCAGTCTGAGGTGTGGAGTAGCAGTCTGAGGTGTGGAGTAGCAGTCTGAGGTGTGGAGTAGCAGTCTGAGGTGTGGAGTAGCAGGCTGAGTTATGGAGTAGCAGTCTGAGGTGTGGAGTAGCAGTCTGAGGTGTGGAGTAGCAGTCTGAGGTGTGGAGTAGCAGTCTGAGGTGTGGAGTAGCAGGCTGAGGTGTGGAGTAGCAGTCTGAGGTGTGGTGTAGCAGGCTGAGTTATGGAGTAGCAGTCTGAGGTGTGGAGTAGCAGTCTGAGGTGTGGAGTAGCAGGCTGAGGTGTGGAGTAGCAGTCTGAGGTGTGGAGTAGCAGTCTGAGGTGTGGAGTAGCAGGCTGAGGTGTGGAGTAGCAGTCTGAGGTGTGGAGTAGCAGTCTGAGGTGTGGAGTAGCAGGCTGAGTTATGGAGTAGCAGTCTGAGGTGTGGAGTAGCAGTCTGAGGTGTGGAGTAGCAGTCTGAGGTGTGGAGTAGCAGTCTGAGTTATGGAGTAGCAGTCTGAGGTGTGGAGTAGCAGTCTGAGGTGTGGAGTAGCAGTCTGAGTTATGGAGTAGTAGTCTGAGGTGTGGAGTAGCAGTCTGAGGTGTGGAGTAGCAGTCTGAGTTTTGGAGTAGCAGTCTGAGGTGTGGAGTAGCAGTCTGAGGTGTGGAGTAGCAGGCTGAGTTATGGAGTAGCAGTCTGAGGTGTGGAGTAGCAGTCTGAGTTATGGAGTCGCAGTCTGAGGTGTGGAGTAGTAGGCTGAGGTGTGGAGTAGCAGTCTGAGGTGTGGAGTAGCAGGCTGAGTTATGGAGTAGCAGTCTGAGGTGTGGAGTAGCAGTCTGAGTTATGGAGTCGCAGTCTGAGGTGTGGAGTAGTAGGCTGAGGTGTGGAGTAGCAGTCTGAGGTGTGGAGTAGCAGTCTGAGTTATGGAGTAGCAGTCTGAGGTGTGGAGTAGCAGTCTGAGGTGTGGAGTAGCAGTCTGAGGTGTGGAGTAGCAGGCCAAACACACTTGATTTTACTCACATACAGCATGTTAAAAGGGAAGGCTCAGTGTGTGGGCTCTAAATTAGATATAGAAAGCATCTAAATGAAAAATAGAGAATGTTTGACTGTATCTGTAGCATTTCAAAATAAAAGCCTTTTTCCTGCACCTTTATTGTGTAACAATAGATCAAGGTCCACCATCGACCTTCCAGACAGAAACCACTGCTGTTACAGTTGTGCCCAGCTGGCGGCAGGAGAGCATTCTATGGTTCTACCACATGTAAAGCCAATCATCTGAGCAAATGAATCATCCTCATATAATCATGAGCAGCATATTAAGTTCAGTGTATCTGCTTGTATATTTTAATGGCATGGTGAGGTGAGAGCTTGAGTTGCATAGTAACTGGTTCACCATAAAGAGAAGTACCGAAAAGAGGATATATATATATACAGTATTCTCTCTCTCTCTCTCTCTCTCTCTCTCTCTCTCTCGACATTAATTGGAGAATTCAAGCATAAAACCCAGGAAATGCTTGTATTGATTAAGTGCGGCTATAAAGGGATGATGTTATCACCCCCCTCCTGCTGATGCCTGCAGTGCAGGGTGGGTGACATGGGAACCTGGGAAAGGGCCACCTCACACTTCACTAACAGCACCACTCAGCACCACCATTACAGTGGTAATTGCGCTGAACAAAACACCACATAGTTCTACTACTCTGCTCTCTTGGTCCTGACTTATTGACTCAAGAGATGAAACAACCTTAGACTTGGTAACACACATACATACACAAAGACACAGCAATTTTCATTTGATTTTACCTTTATTTAACTAGGCAAGTCAGTTAAGAACAAACTCTTATTTTCAATGACAGCCTAGGAACAGTGGGTTAACTGAGTAGTGTTCAGGGGCAGAACGACAAGGTACCTTGATTTGTACCTTGTCAGCTCGGGGGTTTGAACTTGCAACCTTCCAGTTACTAGTCCAACGCTCTAACCACTAGGCTACGCTGCCGCCCCAAACACACTCACACACAAATTGTCACAGTAATATACACACCGTTAGAATTGCAGGCACCCATATATACCATCAAATGTCCTTTCAGACAGCTTCACAGACACCCCCACACATATCCCCACACACACAATTAAGGCGTCAGCATGCTTCAGTCCATCTGGCGCCTAGCCAAACTTGGCTAGGAGAACCGAATGTGTGCTCGCATACTCCCTTAAAAGATATTGACTTGAAAAACAATACAAAACAGCAGTATTACTGTTTGTCCATTTTGAGATGTCGCAGCCATTATCCACTTCCTCAAAATCTAAGACAAGTGTCAAATTCATTCCATGCAAGGTGTAGTGTCTGCAGGTTTTTGTTTTTTCCTTTAAATTAAGAACTAGACAACCAGGTGAGGGGAGTTCTTTACTAATTAATGACCTTAATTCATCAATCAAGTACAAGGGAGGAGCTAAAACCCACAGACATTTGCCATTCTTTGGAATGACTTTGACACGTGATCTAAGATAACTTGAGAAATCTGACATTAATTTTTATGTTTTTGCCGAGGTGATCATAGTCGCGCAATTATACATCTAACTAAGATGTTTGGTACAGTATTTCTCAATGAAAAAATTTGCATGAAAACAAGTCGTCTCTCGTTGAATGACAACAAAGATTTTACTGAAGAATCCCTACTGTTGACCAATCAATGACAAACGAGAGTAGACTTCGGCCACCAACTTCACCTTGCCTCAAGAACAACATTTGTGCCCAAGCAGCCAAAAAAAAACTTACCCAAGTCCAAAACTACTAAAAACGTCACAAAATGTCATCATAATATATGCACAAATTCTTGGGAATTGTTTTGGGTGGAAAGCATGAGGACGCCTTTAGACACACACAGACACCAAATCAAACTGCTTCGTAAACAACAGCTGTAGACTAACAGTGAAATGCTTACTTCACAACAATGCATAGAGGAAAATATGAAAATAATAACTAGAGGAATAAATACACAATGATTAAAGATAACTTGGCTATATACACAGGGTACCAGTACAGAGTTGATGTGCAGGGGTTTGAGGTAATTGAGGTTGATACAGGATGTACATATAGGTAGGGGTAAAGTTACTAGGCAACAGGATAACAGTAGAAACAGTGTAGGATGGATCAAAAGAGTTAGTGTAAACGGGGATCAATGCAGATTGTCCAGGTAGCTATTGGTTAACTCTGTAACTAGCTATTCAACAGTCTTATGCCTTGGGGATAGAAGATGTCCAGGATCCAGTTGGTTCCAGACTTGGTGTATCGGTACCACTTGCCATGAAATAGCAGAGATAACAGTATAGGACTTGGGTGGCTAGTTTTAGGGCCGTCCTCTGACAACGCCTGGTATAGAGGTGCTGGATGGCAGGGAGTTTGCCCTGGTGATGTACTGAGCCATTCGCACTACCCTCTGTAGCACTTTGTGGTCGTTGCCAAGTAGTTGCAGTGATGCCTCACAAGCAGTGATGCAGCCAGTCAAGATGCTCTCAATGGTGCAGCTGTAGAGCTTTTTGAGGTTCTGAGGGCCCATGCCAAATCTTTTCAGCTTCCTGATGGGGTTTACCCACCTGACTTATTCTCCAGACCCTTTCGCCCCCTCTCACCCTCCCTCCCCCTCCCCTTCCTCTCCCCCTCTCTTACCACCTCACCCTCCCCTCAATTGTAGTCTCATCTGACCAGAGTACCTTCTTTCATATGTTTGGGGAGTCTCACACATGCCTTTTGGTGAACACCAAACGTATTTGCTTATTTTTTTCTTTAAGCAATGTCTGTTTTCTGGCCACTCTTCCGTAAAGCCCAGCTCTGTGGAGTGTACGGCTTAAAGTGGTCCTATGGACAGATACTCCAATCTCCGCTGTGGAGCTTTGCAGCTCCTTCAGGGTTATCTTTGGTCTCTTTGTTGCCTCTCTGATTAATGCCCTCCTTGCCAGGTCCGTGAGTTTTGGTGGGCAGCCCTCTCTTGGCAGGTTTGTTGTGCTGCCATATTCTTTCAATTTTTTTAATAATGGATTTAATGGTGCTCTGTTGGATGTTCAAAGTTTCTGATATTTTTTTAGAGCTCAACTCTGATCTGTACTTCTCCACAACTTTGTCCCTGACCTGTTTGGAGAGCTCCTTGGTCTTCATAGTGCCGCTTGCTTGGTGTTGCAGACCCTGGGGCCTTTCAGAACAGGTGTATATATACTGAGATCATGTGACAGATCATGTGACACAGATTGCACACAGGTGGACGTTATTTAACTAATTATGTGACTTCTGAAGGTAATTGGTTGCACCAGATTTTATTGCAAAGGTGTTGAATACATTACATATGCATGCGCCACTTTCCGTTTTTTATTTATTTTAATATTTTGAAACAAGTTCTTTTGTTCATTTCACTTCACTAATTTGGACGTTTTTGTGTATGTCAATTACATGAAATCCAAATAAAAATGTATTTAAATTACAGGTTGTAATGCAACAAAATAGGAAAATCACCAAAGGGGATGAATAGTTTTGCAAGGAACTGTAGCATCTGTTTAGCATCAGTCAACAACAAGGGTGCTTTTAGAACTATCTACTGCCTCTTTCTGCCACACACGTCTGAAAAAGGTTTAAAAAGTGTTTCAATGCACAGGAAAATATAGTTTTACAGGTATTATACTGTATATGAAATATTAAAGTACCCAAACAAATACTGGTGAAAATCTACTTTTTAGAGGTAAAGTTAGGCAACATGTAAGTTAGAGTTATGACTTACTGTATATGCTGGGGCAAATTCAGCTTTATGACTAAGAGACTGCTACAGTAGCTCTGCTATAAGGGCTAATAATTGGGAAACAATAAAACAGGAGCCTGTGGAGCCCCAATGGAGAACTGCTGACATCACTGATGCCCACTCCTCACTACGGGCCATGGAGTCCGCTGGGTTTATGAACCACTACTCACCCAGCTGGAAAAACTAGATAAAACAGCTATAATAAGAATAGGAATACTTTGATGCATTTGAGGGGAGTGAATGAAAATGTATGTAATGGCGTAGTAAGTTTAATCAAATGCTTTTCCTTTCACTTGTTGACCTATGGGGCAGGAACTTAAACACTAATCCAATACAGACACATCTTCCTGATAGGACTTCTGCTAGCTCTACTGTCAATCTTTTTAAAGGGAGTCTTTGGAATTATAATTAAGCAACAAAGGAGAGAGAAAAGTGAAGAAGAGGAAAGAACATGCAAAACTCCTTTCCTTTGCTCAACACTCTTCGAAGAAAAGGTTCTATCTATACTCCATACTCCCCCTGCCTAAGCCTTACTCTAACCCCTGTCTCTACTGTAAGTCCTCTCCACCTATCTACTCTAACCCCTGTCTCTACTGTAAGTCCTCTCCACCTATCTACTCTAACCCCTGTCTCTACTGTAAGTCCTCTCCACCTATCTACTCTAACCCCTGTCTCTACTGTAAGTCCTCTCCTCTCCACCTATCTACTCTAACCCCTGTCTCTACTGTAAGTCCTCTCCTCTCCACCTATCTACTCTAACCCCTGTCTCTACTGTAAGTCCTCTCCACCTCTCCACCTAATCTCCACCTATCTACTCTAACCCCTGTCTCTACTGTAAGTCCTAACCCCTGTCTCTCTGTAAGTCCTCTCCACCTATCTACTCTAACCCCTGTCTCTACTGTAAGTCCTCTCCACCTCTACCACCCCTGTCTCTACTGTAAGTCCTCTCCACCTATCTACTCTAACCCCTGTCTCTACTGTAAGTCCTCTCCTCTCCACCTATCTACTCTAACCCCTGTCTCTACTGTAAGTCCTCTCCACCTATCTACTCTAACCCTGTCTCTACTATAAGTCCTCTCCACCTATCTACTCTAACACCTGTCTCTACTGTAAGTCCTCTCCTCTCTGCCTATCTACTCTAACCCCTGTCTCTACTGTAAGTCCTCTCCACCTATCTACTCCAACCCCTGTCTCTACTGTAAGTCCTCTCCACCTATCTACTCTAACCCCTGTCTCTACTGTAAGTCCTTCCCTCCACCTATCTACTCTAACCCCTGTCTCTACCTGTAAGTCCTCTCCACCATCTACTCTAACCCCTGTCTCTACTATAAGTCCTCTCCACCTATCTACTCTAACACCTGTCTCTACTGTAAGTCCTCTCCTCTCTGCCTATCTACTCTAACCCCTGTCTCTACTGTAAGTCCTCTCCACCTATCTACACTAACCCCTGTCTCTACTGTAAGTCCTCTCCTCTCTGCCTAAGCCTTACTCTAACCCCTGTCTCTACTGTAAGTCCTCTCCTCTCCACCTATCTACTCTAACCCCTGTAAGTCCTCTCCTCTCCACCTATCTACTCTAACCCCTGTCTCTACTGTAAGTCCTCTCCTCTCTACCTATCTACTCTAACCCTGTCTCTACTGTAAGTCCTCTCCTCTCCACCTATCTACTCTAACCCCTGTCTCTACTGTAAGTCCTCTCCTCTCCACCTATCTACTCTAACCCCTGTCTCTACTGTAAGTCCTCTCCTCTCCACCTATCTACTCTAACCCCTGTCTCTACTGTAAGTCCTCTCCTCTCCACCTATCTACTCTAAACTGTAAGTCCTCTCCTCTCTGCCTATCTACTCTAACCCCTGTTTCTACTGTAAGTCCTCTCCTCTCCACCTATCTACTCTAACCCCTGTCTCTACTGTAAGTCCTCTCCTCTCCACCTATCTACTCTAACCCCTGTCTCTACTGTAAGTCCTCTCCTCTCTGCCTAAGCCTTACTCTAACCCCTGTCTCTACTGTAAGTCCTCTCCACCTATCTACTCTAACCCCTGTCTCTACTGTAAGTCCTCTCCACCTATCTACTCTAACCCCTGTCTCTACTGTAAGTCCTCTCCTCTCTGCCTATCTACACTAACCCTGTCTCTACTGTAAGTCCTCTCCTCTCCACCTATCTACTCTAACCCCTGTCTCTACTGTAAGTCCTCTCCTCTCCACCTATCTACTCTAACCCCTGTCTCTACTGTAAGTCCTCTCCTCTCCACCTATCTGTCTAACCCCTGTCTCTACTGTAAGTCCTCTCCACCTATCTACTCTAACCCCTGTCTCTAAGTCCTCTCCTCTCTGCCTATCTACACTAACCCCTGTCTCTACTGTAAGTACTCTGGTCTCCACCTATCTACTCTAACCCCTATCTCTACAGTCCTCTCCTCTCCACCTATCCTCTAACCCTGTCTCTACTGTAAGTCCTCTCCTCTCCACCTATCTACTCTAACCCCTGTCTCTACTGTAAGTCCTCTCCTCTCCACCTATCCTCTAACCCCTGTCCCTACTGTAAGTCCTCTCCTCTCCACCTATCTACTCTAACCCCTGTCTCTACTGTAAGTCCTCTCCTCTCTGCCTATCTACTCTAACCCCTGGTTCCACCTATCCTCTAACCCCTGTCTCTGTAAGTCCTCTCCTCTCCACCTATCTCTCTAACCCCTGTCCCTACTGTAAGTCCTCTCCTCTCCACCTATCTACTCTAACCCCTGTCTCTACTGTGTCCTCCTCTCATATCTACTCTAACCCCTGTCTCTACTGTAAGTTCCAGATCCTCTAACCCCTGTCTCCATCTCCACCTACTCTAACCCCTGTCTCTATGTGGTTCATCTCCACCTATCTACTAACCCCTGTCTCTACTGTAAGTCCTCCACCATCTCTCTAACCCCTGTCCCTCTGTAAGTCCTCTCCTCTCCACCTATCTACTCTAACCCCTGTCTCTACTGTAAGTCCTCTCCTCTCTGCCTATCTACTCTAACCCCTGTCTCTACTGTAAGTCCTCTCCTCTCCACCTATCTACTCTAACCCCTGTCTCTACTGTAAGTCCTCTCCTCTCCACCTATCTACTCTAACCCCTGTCCCTACTCTCTCCACCTATCTACTCTAACCCCTGTCAGTCCTCTCTCCACCTATCTACTCTAACCCCTGTCTCTATGTGTCCTCTCCACCTATCTAGACCCCTGTCTCTACTAAGTCCTCTCATCTCCACCATCTCTAACCCCTGTCTCTGTCTATCTATGTGGTCCCTACTGTAAGTCCTCTCATCTCCACCTATCTACACTAACCCCTGTCTCTACTGTAAGTCCTCTCCACCTATCTACTCTAACCCCTGTCTCTACTGTAAGTCCTCTCCACCTATCTACTCTAACCCCTGTCTCTACTATAAGTCCTCTCACCTATCTACTCTAACCCCTGTCCCTACTGTAAGTCCTCTCCTCTCCACCTATCTACTCTAACCCCTGTCTCTACTGTAAGTCCTCTCCTCTCCACCTATCTACTCTAACCCCTGTCTCTACTGTAAGTCCTCTCCTCTCCACCTATCTACTCTAACCCCTGTCTCTACTGTAAGTCCTCTCCACCTATCTACTCTAACCCCTGTCTCTACTGTCCTCTCATCTCCACCTATCTACACTAACCCCTGTCTCTACTGTGGTCCACCTATCTACTCTAACCCCTGTCCCTAAGTCTCTCATCTCCACCTATCTACACTAACCCCTGTCTCTACTGTGGTCCTCTCCACCTATCTACTCTAACCCCTGTCTCCTGTAAGTCCTCTCATCTCCACCTATCTACACTAACCCCTGTCTCTACTGTAAGTCCTCTCCACCTATCTACTCTAACCCCTGTCTCTACTATAAGTCCTCTCCACCTATCTACTCTAACCCCTGTCCCTACTGTAAGTCCTCTCCTCTCCACCTATCTACTCTAACCCCTGTCTCTACTGTAAGTCCTCTCCACCTATCTACTCTAACCCCTGTCTCTACTGTAAGTCCTCTCCTCTCCACCTATCTACTCTAACCCCTGTCTCTACTGTAAGTCCTCTCCTCTCCACCTATCTACTCTAAAACCCTGTCTCTACTGTAAGTCCTCTCCTCACCACCTATCTACTTCTCACTTCAACCTACTTGCCATCTCACTGTTTTTCTACCTCCCATCTCCCCAATTCTTTCCCTCATCTCTCCCTCTGTATTTCCCTCACTCATCCCTCTATCTTTACCTCATCCTCCTCCATGTCTTTCCATTTACTCTCTTTTTCTTCCTCCCCCTCTCCTTCCACCGCCAGCCCCCCTGTCCAGACACCCCATCCTGGGATAACCTATCAGCAGTGCCATGGAAACCTCTTGATGATGTAATGCGACATGGCCACCGTTCAAAGGCTGACATCAGTGGAGAGAGAAGAGAACTAGACATTCTTTCCAGGGTCTGGACCAAAAACCTGGCTCACACTCTCTGTCTCTGTCGATATCTGTGGCTAGCAATCTCTCTTTCTCTCTTTCTCTGGTTAGACATCTCACTCTATCCATCTCCATCTCTACCTCTGTCTGTATGTGGTTAGACCTCTCTGTCTCCATCTATACCTCTGTCTATATGTGGTTAGACCTCTCTGTCTCCATCTCTACCTCTGTCTGTATGTGGTTAGACCTCTCTGTCTCCATCTCTACCTCTGTCTGTATGTGGTTAGACCTCTCTGTCTCCATCTCTACCTCTGTCTATATGTGGTTAGACCTCTCTGTCTCCATCTCTACCTCTGTCTGTATGTGGTTAGACCTCTCTGTCTCCATCTCTACCTCTGTCTGCATGTGGTTAGACCTCTCTGTCTCCATCTCTACCTCTGTCTATATGTGGTTAGACCTCTCTGTCTCCATCGCCATCTCTACCTCTGTCTGTATGTCCTTCTACACCTGCATTACTTGCTGTTTGGGGTTTTAGGCTGGGTTTCTGTACAGCACTTTGAGATATCAGCTGATGTACGAAGGGCTATATAAATACATTTGATTTGATTTGGTTAGACCTCTCTGTCTCCATCTATACCTCTGTCTATATGTGGTCAGACCTCTCTGTCTCCATCTCTACCTCTGTCTATATGTGGTCAGACCTCTCTGTCTCCATCTCTACCTCTGTCTATATGTGGTTAGACCTCTCTGTCTCCATCTCTTTCTCTACCTCTGTCTATATGTGGTTAGACCTCTCTGTCTTCATCTCTACCTCTGTCTATATGTGGTTAGACCTCTCTGTCTCCATCTCTACCTCTGTATGTATGTGGTTAGACCTCTGTCTCCATCTCTTTCTCTACCTCTGTCTATATGTGGTTAGACCTCTCTGTCTCCATCTCTACCTCTGTCTATATGTGGTTAAACCTCTGTCTCCATCTCTCTCTCTACCTCTGTCTATATGTGGTTAGACCCCTGTCTCCATCTCTTTCTCTACCTCTGTCTATATGTGGTTAGACCTCTCTGTCTCCATCTATACCTCTGTTTGTATGTGGTTAGACCTCTCTGTCTCCATTTATACCTCTGTCTGTATGTGGTTAGACCTCTCTGTCTCCATGTCTACCTCTGTATGTATGTGGTTAGACCTCTCTGTCTCCATCTCTACCTCTGTCTATATGTGGTTAGACCTCTCTGACTCCATCTCTACCTCTGTCTATATGTGGTTAGACCTCTCTGTCTCCATCTATACCTCTGTCTATATGTGGTTAGACCTCTCTGTCTCCATCTCTACCTCTGTCTATATGTGGTCAGACCTCTCTGTCTCCATCTATACCTCTGTCTATATGTGGTTAGACCTCTCTGTCTCCATCTCTACCTCTGTCTATATGTGGTCAGACCTCTCTGTCTCCATCTCTACCTCTGTATGTATGTGGTTAGACCTCTCTGTCCACATCTCCATCTCTACCTCTGTCTGTATGTGGTCAGACCTCTCTGTCCACATCTCCATCTCTACCTCTGTATGTATGTGGTTAGACCTCTCTGTCTCCATCTCTACCTCTGTCTATATGTGGTCAGACCTCTCTGTCTCCATCTATACCTCTGTCTATATGTGGTCAGACCTCTCTGTCTCCATCTATACCTCTGTCTATATGTGGTTAGACCTCTCTGTCTCCATCTCTACCTCTGTCTATATGTGGTCAGACCTCTCTGTCTCCATCTCTACCTCTGTCTATATGTGGTCAGACCTCTCTGTCTCCATCTCTACCTCTGTCTATATGTGGTTAGACCTCTCTGTCTCCATCTCTTTCTCTACCTCTGTCTATATGTGGTTAGACCTCTGTCTCCATCTCTACCTCTGTCTATATGTGGTTAGACCTCTGTCTCCATCTCTACCTCTGTCTATATGTGGTTAGACCTCTGTCTCCATCTATACCTCTGTCTATATGTGGTCAGACCTCTCTGTCTCCATCTCTACCTCTGTCTATATGTGGTTAGACCTCTGTCTCCATCTCTTTCTCTACCTCTGTCTATATGTGGTTAGACCTCTCTGTCTCCATCTCTACCTCTGTATGTATGTGGTTAGACCTCTCTGACTCCATCTCTACCTCTGTCTATATTTGGTCAGACCTCTCTGTCTCCATCTCTACCTCTGTATGTATGTGGTTAGACCTCTCTGTCTCCATCTATACCTCTGTATGTATGTGGTTAGACCTCTCTGTCTCCATCTATACCTCTGTATGTATGTGGTTAGACCTCTCTGTCTCCATCTCTACCTCTGTCTATATGTGGTCAGACCTCTCTGTCTCCATCTCTACCTCTGTCTGTATGTGGTTAGACCTCTCTGTCTCCATCTCTACCTCTGTATGTATGTGGTTAGACCTCTCTGTCTCCATCTATACCTCTGTCTATATGTGGTCAGACCTCTCTGTCTCCATCTATACCTCTGTCTGTATGTGGTTAGACCTCTCTGTCTCCACTCTACCTCTGTATGTATGTGGTTAGACCTCTCTGTCTTCATCTATACCTCTGTCTATATGTGGTCAGACCTCTCTGTCTCCATCTCTACCTCTGTCTATATGTGGTTAGACCTCTCTGTCTCCATCTCTACCTCTGTCTATATGTGGTTAGACCTCTCTGGCTCCATCTCTTTCTCTACCTCTGTCTATATGTGGTTAGACCTCTCTGTCTCCATCTATACCTCTGTCTATATGTGGTTAGACCTCTGTCTCCATCTCTACCTCTGTCTATATGTGGTTAGACCTCTGTCTCCATCTATACCTCTGTCTATATGTGGTCAGACCTCTCTGTCTCCATCTATACCTCTGTCTATATGTGGTTAGATCTCTCTGTCACCATCTCTACCTCTGTCTGTATGTGGTTAGACCTCTGTCTCCATCTATACATCTGTCTATATGTGGTTAGACCTCTGTCTCCATCTATACCTCTGTCTATATGTGGTTAGACCTCTCTGTCTCCATCTATACCTCTGTATGTATGTGGTTAGACCTCTCTGACTCCATCTCTACCTCTGGCTGTATGTGGTTAGACCTCTCTGACTCCATCTCTACCTCTGTATGTATGTGGTTAGACCTCTCTGTCTCCATCTATACCTCTGTCTATATGTGGTTAGACCTCTCTGTCTCCATCTCTACCTCTGGATGTATGTGGTCAGACCTCTCTGTCTCCATCTCTACCTCTGTATGTATGTGGTTAGACCTCTCTGTCTCCATCTCTACCTCTGTATGTATGTGGTCAGACCTCTCTGTCTCCATCTATACCTCTGTCTATATGTGGTCAGACCTCTCTGTCTCCATCTCTACCTCTGTATGTATGTGGTCAGACCTCTCTGTCTCCATCTATACCTCTGTCTATATGTGGTCAGACCTCTCTGTCTCCATCTATACCTCTGTCTATATGTGGTCAGACCTCTCTGTCTCCATCTATACCTCTGTCTATATGTGGTCAGACCTCTCTGTCTCCATCTATACCTCTGTCTATATGTGGTCAGACCTCTCTGTCTCCATCTCTCTGTATGTATGTGGTCAGACCTCTCTGTCTCCATCTCTACCTCTGTATGTATGTGGTCAGACCTCTCTGTCTCCATCTCTACCTCTGTATGTATGTGGTCAGACCTCTCTGTCTCCATCTCTACCTCTGTATGTATGTGGTTAGACCTCTCTGTCTCCATCTCTACCTCTGTCTATATGTGGTTAGACCTCTCTGGCTCCATCTCTTTCTCTACCTCTGTCTATATGTGGTTAGACCTCTCTGTCTCCATCTATACCTCTGTCTATATGTGGTTAGACCTCTGTCTCCATCTCTACCTCTGTCTATATGTGGTTAGACCTCTGTCTCCATCTATACCTCTGTCTATATGTGGTCAGACCTCTCTGTCTCCATCTATACCTCTGTCTATATGTGGTTAGATCTCTCTGTCACCATCTCTACCTCTGTCTGTATGTGGTTAGACCTCTGTCTCCATCTATACCTCTGTCTATATGTGGTTAGACCTCTGTCTCCATCTATACCTCTGTCTATATGTGGTTAGACCTCTCTGTCTCCATCTATACCTCTGTCTATATGTGGTTAGACCTCTCTGACTCCATCTCTACCTCTGTCTATATGTGGTCAGACCTCTCTGTCTCCATCTATACCTCTGTCTATATGTGGTTAGACCTCTCTGTCTCCATCTCTACCTCTGTATGTATGTGGTTAGACATCTCTGTCTCCATCTATACCTCTGTCTGTATGTGGTTAGACCTCTCTGTCTCCAGCTCTACCTCTGTCTGTATGTGGTTAGACCTCTCTGTCTCCATCTCTACCTCTATCTATATGTGGTTAGACCTCTCTGTCTCCATCTCTACCTCTGTATGTATGTGGTCAGACCTCTCTGTCTCCATCTATACCTCTGTCTATATGTGGTCAGACCTCTGTCTCCATCTATACCTCTGTCTATATGTGGTTAGACCTCTCTGTCTCCATCTCTACCTCTGTCTGTATGTGGTTAGACATCTCTGTCTCCATCTCTACCTCTGTATGTATGTGGTTAGACCTCTCTGTCTCCATCTATACCTCTGTCTATATGTGGTCAGACCTCTCTGTCTCCATCTCTACCTCTGTATGTATGTGGTTAGACCTCTCTGTCTCCATCTCTACCTCTGTCTATATGTGGTTAGACCTCTCTGTCTCCATCTATACCTCTGTCTATATGTGGTCAGACCTCTCTGTCTCCATCTCTACCTCTGTCTATATGTGGTCAGACCTCTCTGTCTCCATCTCTACCTCTGTCTATATGTGGTTAGACCTCTCTGTCTCCATCTCTACCTCTGTCTATATGTGGTTAGACCTCTCTGTCTCCATCTCTTTCTCTACCTCTGTCTATATGTGGTTAGACCTCTCTGTCTCCATCTATACCTCTGTCTATATGTGGTTAGACCTCTCTGTCTCCATCTATACCTCTGTCTATATGTGGTTAGACCTCTCTGTCTCCATCTATACCTCTGTCTATATGTGGTCAGACCTCTCTGTCTCCATCTCTACCTCTGTCTATATGTGGTCAGACCTCTCTGTCTCCATCTCTACCTCTGTCTATATGTGGTCAGACCTCTCTGTCTCCATCTATACCTCTGTCTATATGTGGTTAGACCTCTCTGTCTCCATCTATACCTCTGTCTATATGTGGTCAGACCTCTCTGTCTCCATCTCTACCTCTGTCTATATGTGGTCAGACCTCTCTGTCTCCATCTCTACCTCTGTCTATATGTGGTTAGACCTCTCTGTCTCCATCTCTACCTCTGTATGTATGTGGTTAGACCTCTCTGTCTCCATCTCTACCTCTGTCTATATTTGGTTAGACCTCTCTGTCTCCATCTCTACCTCTGTCTATATGTGGTTAGACCTCTCTGTCTCCATCTCTACCTCTGTCTGTATGTGGATAGACCTCTGTCTCCATCTCTACCTCTGTCTATATGTGGTCAGACCTCTGTCTCCATCTATACCTCTGTCTATATGTGGTTAGACCTCTCTGTCACCATCTCTACCTCTGTCTGTATGTGGTTAGACCTCTCTGTCTCCATCTCTACCTCTGTCTGTATGTGGTTAGACCTCTGTCTCCATCTCTACCTCTGTCTATATGTGGTTAGACCTCTGTCTCCATCTATACCTCTGTCTGTATGTGGTTAGACCTCTTTGTCTCCATCTATACCTCTGTCTGTATGTGGTTAGACCTCTCTGTCTCCATCTATACCTCTGTCTATATGTGGTTAGACCTCTCTGTCTCCATCTATACCTCTGTCTATATGTGGTTAGACCTCTGTCTCCATCTATACCTCTGTCTGTATGTGGTTAGACCTCTCTGTCTCCATCTATACCTCTGTCTGTATGTGGTTAGACCTCTCTGTCTCCATCTCTACCTCTGTCTGTATGTGGTTAGACCTCTCTGTCTCCATCTATACCTCTGTCTATATGTGGTTAGACCTCTCTGTCTCCATCTCTACCTCTGTATGTATGTGGTTAGACCTCTCTGTCTCCATCTCTACCTCTGTCTGTATGTGGTTAGACCTCTCTGTCTCCATCTCTACCTCTATCTATATGTGGTTAGACCTCTCTGTCTCCATCTCTACCTCTGTCTGTATGTGGTTAGACCTCTGTCTCCATCTCTACCTCTGTCTATATGTGGTTAGACCTCTGTCTCCATCTATACCTCTGTCTATATGTGGTTAGACCTCTCTGTCACCATCTCTACCTCTGTCTGTATGTGGTTAGACCTCTCTGTCTCCGTCTCTACCTCTGTCTGTATGTGGTTAGACCTCTGTCTCCATCTCTACCTCTGTCTATATGTGGTTAGACCTCTCTGTCTCCATCTCTACCTCTGTCTGTATGTGGTTAGACCTCTCTGTCTCCATCTCTACCTCTGTCTGTATGTGGTTAGACCTCTCTGTCTCCATCTATACCTCTGTCTATATGTGGTTAGACCTCTCTGTCTCCATCTATACCTCTATCTATATGTGGTTAGACCTCTCTGTCTCCATCTATACCTCTGTCTATATGTGGTTAGACCTCTCTGTCTCCATCTCTACCTCTGTATGTATGTGGTTAGACCTCTCTGTCTCCATCTCTACCTCTGTCTGTATGTGGTTAGACCTCTCTGTCTCCATCTATACCTCTGTCTGTATGTGGTTAGACCTCTCTGTCTCCATCTATACCTCTGTCTATATGTGGTTAGACCTCTCTGTCTCCATCTCTACCTCTGTATGTATGTGGTTAGACCTCTCTGTCTCCATCTCTACCTCTGTCTATATGTGGTTAGACCTCTCTGTCTCCATCTCTACCTCTGTCTATATGTGGTTAGACTCTCTGTCTCCATCTCTACCTCTGTCTGTATGTGGTTAGACCTCTGTCTCCATCTCTACCTCTGTCTATATGTGGTTAGACCTCTGTCTCCATCTATACCTCTGTCTGTATGTGGTTAGACCTCTCTGTCTCCATCTATACCTCTGTCTGTATGTGGTTAGACCTCTCTGACTCCATCTCTACCTCTGTCTGTATGTGGTTAGACCTCTATGTATCCATCTCTACCTCTGTATGTATGTGGTTAGACCTCTCTGTCTCCATCTCTACCTCTATCTATATGTGGTTAGACCTCTCTGTCTCCATCTCTACCTCTGTATGTATGTGGTTAGACCTCTCTGTCTCCATCTATACCTCTATCTATATGTGGTTAGACCTCTCTGTCTCCATCTCTACCTCTGTCTGTATGTGGTTAGACCTCTCTGTCTCCATCTCTACCTCTGTCTATATGTGGTCAGACCTCTCTGTCTCCATCTCTACCTCTGTATCTATGTGGTTAGACCTCTATGTATCCATCTCTACCTCTGTATGTATGTGGTTAGACCTCTCTGTCTCCATCTATACCTCTATCTATATGTGGTTAGACCTCTCTGTCTCCATCTCTTTCTCTACCTCTGTCTATATGTGGTTAGACCTCTCTGTCTCCATCTATACCTCTGTCTATATGTGGTTAGACCTCTCTGTCTCCATCTATACCTCTATCTATATGTGGTTAGACCTCTCTGTCTCCATCTCTACCTCTGTCTATATGTGGTTAGACCTCTCTGTCTCCATCTATACCTCTGTCTATATGTGGTTAGACCTCTCTGTCTCCATCTCTACCTCTGTCTATATGTGGTTAGACCTCTCTGTCTACATCTCTCTCTATCTATATGTGGTTCTCTGTCTCCATCTATACCTCTGTCTATATGTGGTTAGACCTCTCTGTCTCCATCTCTACCTCTGTATCTATGTGGTTAGACCTCTCTGTATCCATCTCTACCTCTGTATGTATGTGGTTAGACCTCTCTGTCTCCATCTATACCTCTGTCTGTATGTGGTTAGACCTCTCTGTCTCCATCTATACCTCTGTCTATATGTGGTTAGACCTCTCTGTCTCCATCTATACCTCTGTCTATATGTGGTTAGACCTCTCTGTCTCCATCTATACCTCTATCTATATGTGGTTAGACCTCTCTGTCTCCATCTATACCTCTGTCTATATGTGGTTAGACCTCTCTGTCTCCATCTATACCTCTGTCTATATGTGGTTAGACCTCTCTGTCTCCATCTCTACCTCTGTCTATATGTGGTTAGACCTCTCTGTCTCCATCTCTACCTGTCTGTATGTGGTTAGACCTCTCTGTCTCCATCTATACCTCTGTCTATATGTGGTTAGACCTCTCTGTCTCCATCTCTACCTCTGTCTATATGTGGTTAGACCTCTCTGTCTCCATCTCTACCTCTGTCTATATGTGGTTAGACCTCTCTGTCTCCATCTCTACCTCTGTCTATATGTGGTTAGACCTCTCTGTCTCCATCTCTACCTCTGTCTGTATGTGGTTAGACCTCTGTCTCCATCTCTACCTCTGTCTATATGTGGTTAGACCTCTCTGACTCCATCTATACCTCTGTCTATATGTGGTTAGACCTCTCTGTCTCCATCTATACCTCTGTATGTATGTGGTTAGACCTCTCTGACTCCATCTCTACCTCTGTCTGTATGTGGTTAGACCTCTCTGACTCCATCTATACCTCTGTATGTATGTGGTTAGACCTCTCTGACTCCATCTCTACCTCTGTCTATATGTGGTCAGACCTCTCTGTCTCCATCTCTACCTCTGTATGTATGTGGTTAGACCTCTCTGTCTCCATCTATACCTCTGTCTGTATGTGGTTAGACCTCTCTGTCTCCATCTCTACCTCTGTCTGTATGTGGTTAGACCTCTCTGTCTCCATCTCTACCTCTGTCTGTATGTGGTTAGACCTCTCTGTCTCCATCTCTACCTCTGTCTATATGTGGTTAGACCTCTCTGTCTCCATCTCTACCTCTGTCTGTATGTGGTTAGACCTCTCTGTCTCCATCTCTACCTCTGTCTATATGTGGTTAGACCTCTCTGTCTCCATCTCTTTCTCTACCTCTGTCTATATGTGGTTAGACCTCTCTGTCTCCATCTATACCTCTGTCTATATGTGGTTAGACCTCTCTGTCTCCATCTATACCTCTGTCTATATGTGGTTAGACCTCTCTGTCTCCATCTATACCTCTGTCTATATGTGGTTAGACCTCTCTGTCTCCATCTCTACCTCTGTCTATATGTGGTCAGACCTCTCTGTCTCCATCTCTACCTCTGTCTATATGTGGTTAGACCTCTCTGTCTCCATCTCTACCTCTGTATGTATGTGGTTAGACCTCTCTGTCTCCATCTCTACCTCTGTCTATATGTGGTTAGACCTCTCTGTCTCCATCTATACCTCTGTCTATATGTGGTTAGACCTCTCTGTCTCCATCTATACCTCTGTATGTATGTGGTTAGACCTCTCTGACTCCATCTCTACCTCTGGCTGTATGTGGTTAGACCTCTCTGACTCCATCTCTACCTCTGTATGTATGTGGTTAGACCTCTCTGTCTCCATCTATACCTCTGTCTATATGTGGTTAGACCTCTCTGACTCCATCTATACCTCTGGCTGTATGTGGTTAGACCTCTCTGACTCCATCTATACCTCTGTCTATATGTGGTTAGACCTCTCTGTCTCCATCTATACCTCTGTCTATATGTGGTTAGACCTCTCTGACTCCATCTCTACCTCTGTCTGTATGTGGTTAGACCTCTCTGACTCCATCTCTACCTCTGTCTGTATGTGGTTAGACCTCTCTGACTCCATCTATACCTCTGTCTATATGTGGTTAGACCTCTCTGTCTCCATCTATACCTCTGTCTGTATGTGGTTAGACCTCTCTGTCTCCATCTCTACCTCTGTCTGTATGTGGTCAGACCTCTCTGTCTCCATCTCTACCTCTGTCTATATGTGGTTAGACCTCTCTGACTCCATCTCTACCTCTGTCTATATGTGGTTAGACCTCTGTCTCCATCTCTACCTCTGTATGTATGTGGTTAGACCTCTCTGTCTCCATCTATACCTCTGTCTATATGTGGTCAGACCTCTCTGTCTCCATCTCTACCTCTGTATGTATGTGGTTAGACCTCTCTGTCTCCATCTCTACCTCTGTATGTATGTGGTCAGACCTCTCTGTCTCCATCTCTACCTCTGTATGTATGTGGTTAGACCTCTCTGACTCCATCTCTACCTCTGTATGTATGTGGTCAGACCTCTCTGTCTCCATCTCTACCTCTGTATGTATGTGGTTAGACCTCTCTGTCTCCATCTCTACCTCTGTATGTATGTGGTTAGACCTCTCTGTCTCCATCTATACCTCTGTCTATATGTGGTTAGACCTCTCTGTCTCCATCTCTACCTCTGTATGTATGTATGTGGTTAGACCTCTCTGTCTCCATCTCTACCTCTGTATGTATGTGGTCAGACCTCTCTGTCTCCATCTCTACCTCTGTCTATATGTGGTCAGACCTCTCTGTCTCCATCTCTACCTCTGTCTATATGTGGTCAGACCTCTCTGTCTCCATCTATACCTCTGTCTATATGTGGTTAGACCTCTCTGTCTCCATCTCTACCTCTGTATGTATGTATGTGGTTAGACCTCTCTGTCTCCATCTCTACCTCTGTATGTATGTGGTCAGACCTCTCTGTCTCCATCTCTACCTCTGTCTATATGTGGTCAGACCTCTCTGTCTCCATCTCTACCTCTGTATGTATGTGGTCAGACCTCTCTGTCTCCATCTCTACCTCTGTATGTATGTGGTCAGACCTCTCTGTCTCCATCTCTACCTCTGTATGTATGTGGTTAGACCTCTCTGTCTCCATCTCTACCTCTGTATGTATGTGGTTAGACCTCTCTGTCTCCATCTATACCTCTGTATGTATGTGGTTAGACCTCTCTGTCTCCATCTCTACCTCTGTATGTATGTGGTCAGACCTCTCTGTCTCCATCTCTACCTCTGTATGTATGTGGTTAGACCTCTCTGTCTCCATCTCTACCTCTGTCTGTATGTGGTCAGACCTCTCTGTCTCCATCTCTACCTCTGTATGTATGTGGTTAGACCTCTCTGTCTCCATCTATACCTCTGTATGTATGTGGTTAGACCTCTCTGTCTCCATCTCTACCTCTGTATGTATGTGGTCAGACCTCTCTGTCTCCATCTCTACCTCTGTATGTATGTGGTTAGACCTCTCTGTCTCCATCTCTACCTCTGTATGTATGTGGTTAGACCTCTCTGTCTCCATCTCTACCTCTGTCTATATGTGGTTAGACCTCTCTGACTCCATCTCTACCTCTGTCTATATGTGGTCAGACCTCTCTGTCTCCATCTCTACCTCTGTCTGTATGTGGTTAGACCTCTCTGTCTCCATCTCTACCTCTGTCTATATGTGGTCAGACCTCTCTGTCTCCATCTCTACCTCTGTCTATATGTGGTCAGACCTCTCTGTCTCCATCTCTACCTCTGTCTATATGTGGTCAGACCTCTCTGACTCCATCTCTACCTCTGTCTATATGTGGTCAGACCTCTCTGACTCCATCTCTACCTCTGTCTATATGTGGTCAGACCTCTCTGACTCCATCTCTACCTCTGTCTATATGTGGTCAGACCTCTCTGACTCCATCTCTACCTCTGTCTATATGTGGTCAGACCTCTCTGTCTCCATCTCTACCTCTGTCTATATGTGGTTAGACCTCTCTGTCTCCATCTATACCTCTGTCTATATGTGGTCAGACCTCTCTGTCTCCATCTATACCTCTGTCTATATGTGGTTAGACCTCTCTGTCTCCATCTATACCTCTGTCTATATGTGGTTAGACCTCTCTGTCTCCATTTATACCTCTGTGTATATGTGGTCAGACCTCTCTGTCTCCATCTATACCTCTGTCTGTATGTGGTTAGACCTCTCTGTCTCCATCTATACCTCTGTCTATATGTGGTTAGACCTCTCTGTCTCCATCTCTACCTCTGTATCTATGTGGTTAGACCTCTCTGTATCCATCTCTACCTCTGTATGTATGTGGTTAGACCTCTCTGTCTCCATCTCTACCTCTATCTATATGTGGTTAGACCTCTCTGTCTCCATCTCTACCTCTGTATGTATGTGGTTAGACATCTCTGTCTCCATCTATACCTCTGTCTATATGTGGTTAGACCTCTCTGTCTCCATCTCTACCTCTATCTATATGTGGTTAGACCTCTCTGTCTCCATCTATACCTCTGTCTATATGTGGTTAGACCTCTCTGTCTCCATCTCTACCTCTATCTATATGTGGTTAGACCTCTCTGTCTCCATCTATACCTCTATCTATATGTGGTTAGACCTCTCTGTCTCCATCTATACCTCTGTCTATATGTGGTTAGACATCTCTGTCTCCATCTCTACCTCTATCTATATGTGGTTAGACCTCTCTGTCTCCATCTCTACCTCTGTCTATATGTGGTTAGACCTCTCTGTCTCCATCTCTACCTCTGTCTGTATGTGGTTAGACCTCTGTCTCCATCTCTACCTCTGTCTATATGTGGTTAGACCTCTGTCTCCATCTATACCTCTGTCTATATGTGGTTAGACCTCTCTGTCACCATCTCTACCTCTGTCTGTATGTGGTTAGACCTCTCTGTCTCCATCTCTACCTCTGTCTGTATGTGGTTAGACCTCTGTCTCCATCTCTACCTCTGTCTATATGTGGTTAGACCTCTGTCTCCATCTATACCTCTGTGTGTATGTGGTTAGACCTCTCTGTCTCCATCTATACCTCTGTCTGTATGTGGTTAGACCTCTCTGTCTCCATCTCTACCTCTGTCTGTATGTGGTTAGACCTCTCTGTCTCCATCTATACCTCTGTGTGTATGTGGTTAGACCTCTCTGTCTCCATCTATACCTCTGTCTGTATGTGGTTAGACCTCTCTGTCTCCATCTCTACCTCTGTCTGTATGTGGTTAGACCTCTCTGTCTCCATCTATACCTCTGTCTATATGTGGTTAGACCTCTCTGTCTCCATCTCTACCTCTGTCTATATGTGGTCAGACCTCTGTCTCCATCTCTACCTCTGTATGTATGTATGTGGTTAGACCTCTCTGTCTCCATCTATACCTCTATATATATGTGGTTAGACCTCTCTGTCTCCATCTATACCTCTGTCTATATGTGGTTAGACCTCTCTGTCTACATCTCTACCTCTATCTATATGTGATTAGACCTCTCTGTCTCCATCTATACCTCTGTCTATATGTGGTTAGACCTCTCTGTCTACATCTCTGTCTCCATCTATACCTCTATCTATATGTGGTTAGACCTCTCTGTCTCCATCTATACCTCTGTCTATATGTGGTTAGACCTCTCTGTCTCCATCTCTACCTCTATCTATATGTGGTTAGACCTCTCTGTCTCCATCTCTACCTCTGTATGTATGTGGTTAGACCTCTCTGTCTCCATCTATACCTCTATCTATATGTGGTTAGACCACTCTGTCTCCATCTATACCTCTGTCTATATGTGGTTAGACCTCTCTGTCTCCATCTATACCTCTGTCTATATGTGGTTAGACCTCTCTGTCTCCATCTATACCTCTATCTATATGTGGTTAGACCCTCTGTCTCCATCTCTACCTCTGTCTATATGTGGTTAGACCTCTCTGTCTCCATCTATACCTCTGTCTATATGTGGTTAGACCTCTCTGTCTCCATCTCTACCTGTCTGTATGTGGTTAGACCTCTCTGTCTCCATCTATACCTCTGTCTATATGTGGTTAGACCTCTCTGTCTCCATCTCTACCTCTGTCTATATGTGGTTAGACCTCTCTGTCTCCATCTCTACCTCTGTCTATATGTGGTTAGACCTCTCTGTCTCCATCTCTACCTCTGTCTGTATGTGGTTAGACCTCTGTCTCCATCTATACCTCTGTCTGTATGTGGTTAGACCTCTCTGTCTCCATCTCTACCTCTGTCTGTATGTGGTTAGACCTCTGTCTCCATCTCTACCTCTGTCTATATGTGGTTAGACCTCTGTCTCCATCTATACCTCTGTCTGTATGTGGTTAGACCTCTTTGTCTCCATCTATACCTCTGTCTGTATGTGGTTAGACCTCTCTGTCTCCATCTATACCTCTGTCTATATGTGGTTAGACCTCTCTGTCTCCATCTATACCTCTGTCTATATGTGGTTAGACCTCTGTCTCCATCTCTACCTCTGTATGTATGTGGTTAGACCTCTCTGTCTCCATCTATACCTCTGTCTATATGTGGTTAGACCTCTCTGTCTCCATCTATACCTCTGTCTATATGTGGTTAGACCTCTCTGTCTCCATCTATACCTCTGTCTATATGTGGTTAGACCTCTCTGTCTCCATCTATACCTCTGTCTATATGTGGTTAGACCTCTCTGTCTCCATCTATACCTCTGTCTATATGTGGTTAGACCTCTCTGTCTCCATCTCTACCTCTGTCTGTATGTGGTTAGACCTCTCTGTCTCCATCTATACCTCTGTCTATATGTGGTTAGACCTCTCTGTCTCCATCTATACCTCTGTCTATATGTGGTCAGACCTCTCTGTCTCCATCTATACCTCTGTCTATATGTGGTTAGACCTCTCTGTCTCCATCTATACCTCTGTCTATATGTGGTTAGACCTCTCTGTCTCCATTTATACCTCTGTCTATGTGGTTAGACCTCTATGTATCCATCTCTACCTCTGTATGTATGTGGTTAGACCTCTCTGTCTCCATCTATACCTCTATCTATATGTGGTTAGACCTCTCTGTCTCCATCTATACCTCTGTCTATATGTGGTTAGACCTCTCTGTCTCCATCTATACCTCTGTCTATATGTGGTTAGACCTCTCTGTCTCCATCTATACCTCTATCTATATGTGGTTAGACCTCTCTGTCTCCATCTCTACCTCTGTCTATATGTGGTTAGACCTCTCTGTCTCCATCTATACCTCTGTCTATATGTGGTTAGACCTCTCTGTCTCCATCTCTACCTCTGTCTATATGTGGTTAGACCTCTCTGTCTCCATCTATACCTCTGTCTATATGTGGTTAGACCTCTCTGTCTCCATCTATACCTCTGTCTATATGTGGTTAGACCTCTGTCTCCATCTATACCTCTGTCTGTATGTGGTTAGACCTCTCTGTCTCCATCTATACCTCTGTCTATATGTGGTTAGACCTCTCTGTCTCCATCTATACCTCTGTCTATATGTGGTTAGACCTCTCTGTCTCCATCTATACCTCTGTCTATATGTGGTTAGACCTCTCTGTCTCCATCTCTACCTCTGTCTGTATGTGGTTAGACCTCTCTGTCTCCATCTATACCTCTGTCTATATGTGGTTAGACCTCTCTGTCTCCATCTCTACCTCTGTATGTATGTGGTTAGACCTCTCTGTCTCCATCTATACCTCTATCTATATGTGGTTAGACCTCTCTGTCTCCATCTATACCTCTGTCTATATGTGGTTAGACCTCTCTGTCTCCATCTCTACCTCTGTCTGTATGTGGTTAGACCTCTCTGTCTCCATCTATACCTCTGTCTATATGTGGTTAGACCTCTCTGTCTCCATCTCTACCTCTGTCTATATGTGGTTAGACCTCTCTGTCTCCATCTCCATCTCTACCTATGTCTATATGTGGTTAGACCTCTCTGTCTCCATCTCCATCTCTACCTCTGTCTGTATGTGGTTAGACCTCTCTGTCTCCATCTCTACCTCTGTCTATATGTGGTTAGACCTCTCTGTCTCCATCTCTACCTCTGTCTATATGTGGTTAGACCTCTCTGTCTCCATCTCTACCTCTGTCTATATGTGGTTAGACCTCTCTGTCTCCATCTATACCTCTGTCTATATGTGGTTAGACCTCTCTGTCCACATCTCTTTCTATACCTCTGTCTATATGTGGTTAGACCTCTCTGTCTCCATCTCTTTCTCTACCTCTGTCACTGTCTACATATTTACACTCTTAGAAATAAATTATTTGGCTGTCCCCAAATACAAACCCTTTTGGTTCCAGGTAGAACTCTTTTGGATTTAATGTAAAACCCTTTCCACAGAGGGTTCTACTCTCTCTACATCTCTCATGATCCTATTGGTATTGAGACATGATCCTATTGGTATTGAGACATGACTTTGGTTTTCTTTCTTTCTTTTTTTTCTTTGGTCTGCCTTCCTTTCTCATCTCTCTCTCTCGCTCTCTCTCTCTCAGGAGCTCTCTCTCTCTCTCTCTCTCTCTCTCTCTCTCTCTCTCTCTCTCTCTCTCTCTCTCTCCCATTATCTGTCTCTCATTCTCTCTCTTTCTACCTCGTTGGCTCTCTTTCTATATCTGTGCATCTCTCCATTTCTAGCATTCTATTTCCTTCACCCCCCCTTCTCTGTCTCTGTCTTTGTCTCTGTCTCTGTCTCTTTCTCTGTCTACATTTACCCTTTTTTTGGAGGATCAGTATGCTATTGTCGAAATGGAGAGTTACTGAGCGAGTGAACTGTTCTGTGAATTAGTTCTGACTGAAATTTTACAAAGGTAGAATTTCCAAATTGGAAAATCCCTAAAGCTGTAACACACTAACACAGCTGTGCACACACAGACACACATTCTCTCTCTCCCTCTCTTTCTCTCTCTCATCCCTTCTCTCTCTCTCTCGCTCTCACTTTCTCTCTCTCTTCATCACCCCGCCCCCCTCTCTCTCTCATCCCCCCTTCTCCCTCTCATCTTATTTCTCTGATCACTCTCTATCTCTCTCTACAGGTTCCTCTCATTTTCTGTTAGGGGCAGCCTTCCCTCTCTCTCTCGCTTCTCTCTCTCTCTCTCGCTCTGTAACTTTTCATCATCCCCTTCCCTCTCCTCTCTCTCTCTCTCTCTCTCTCTCTCATCTCTCTCTTCATCCCTCTCATCCTATTCTCTCTCTCTCTCTCTCTCTCTCATCCCTGTCTCTCTCATCCCCTTCCCTCTCTCTCTTTCTCTAAACCGCTTCTCCCCCTCTCTCTCCCCTCTCCCCTCCTCTCTCTCTTCTTCCTTCCTCTCTCTCCCTCAGCCACCTCTACCTCCCCACGCTGGACCCCATCTGTCCTGTCTGTATTTGCTCTCTCTCTCTCCTCTCTGGCCACAGCCATTGACTTCACATAATGTGGTTTCCAGTGTGCCTGCCTGGCTCCTTGGCGATGGGCCGTAAATGATCCCAGGTTTTTCTTGGCACGGTCAATGGGAAACAACAGCGTTCAAGATCAGGGGACACGGTCTGCTAACGGCCGCTGCCAAGACTAGGGGTCTCTCTTACGCAGACATAGTGTGCGTGCACACACACACACACACACACACATGCAATCACACATATAGACACATTCTGACATGCACACACAGAACATAACATTTGCTAGCTTCTGATTAATGACTTCCTGATGAGTTAATTATACATAAAAGATTTAATAAATATAACACAGCTATAACTACAGTACTCTATAACGATGTAATGACACTATTGCTAGATACTCTATTCACAATGGTCATGTAATAACCAATGATGTCATGCAATATCATGTTAAAACATCTGTGGCACTATGGTACTACTAGCTAGGGTATGATGTCTATGGTAAGTACTACCCGTAAGTTCACAGAAATACCACACTCACACATGGTACTTAAACATAATATAGGCACCCTCTCTCAAACCACAATAACCATGTCAACAACCAAACCACAAACCACTCCAGCATAACGTGTCCTTTACAGCTGTATGGAGGGAGCAGGCTCTCCCCAGGAAGCTCACAGACAGATGCAACACATTGTTCACAGTAATTCATCTATTCACACACTGCATGTAGGGGTTATATCTCTATCTGTCACTTCTATTTCTTTCTCTCTCTCTCTTTCTTTCCACCTCTCTCTCTCCCTCTGTCGCTCTTTTTCTTTCCACTTTTCTCTGTCTCTCTCTCTCTCTCTGTTTCTGTCTCTGTCTCTCTCTTTCCACTTTTCTCTCTCCCCCTCTGTCTCTTCTTTACCTTCCACTTTTCTCTCTCTCTCTCTCTCTCTCTCTCTCTCTCTCTCTCTCTCTCTCTCTCTCTCTCTCTCTCTCTCTCTCTCTCTCTCTTCTCTTTCCCTCTCTCTCCCCTCTGTCTCTTCTTTACTTTCCACTTTCTCTCTCTCTCTCTCTTTCCACCACTCTCTCCCCCTCTGTCTCTTCTTTACTTTCCACTTTTCTCTCTCTCTCTCTCTCTCTCTCTCTCTCTCTCTCTCTCTCTCTCTCTCTCTCTCTCTTTCTCTCTCTCTCTCTCTCTCTTTCCACCTCTCTCTCCCCCTCTGTCTCTTCTTTACTTTCCACTTTTCTCTCTCTCTCTCTCTCTCTCTCTCTCTTTACACCTCTCTCCCCCTCTCTCTCTCTTTTTCTTTCCACTTTTCTCTCTCTTTTTCTTTCCACTTTTCTCTCTCTCGCCTTTTCTTTCCACTTTTCTCTCTCTCTCTCTCTCTCTCTCTCTCTCTCTCTCTCTCTATCTCTCTCTGTCATCTGAGGGTGTTTAATGTTTTATGGTTTCTCTCTCTCTTTTGATTTCTCTCTCTATAAATGCCTTATAGTGCCAGGAATCTATTTCTGAACTTTCTGCCGATATTCAAGGAAATACTGAGTGCCAGACTTCTCCCTTTCACTTTTGTGATATTGTAAACTCACTCCCTCCCCTTACCTCTATCCAACTCAGTATTTTTTCTCTGTGCACGCTTACAAGATGTTGATCTTGAGGGATCAACTGGAAATCTGCAGGAATCTGATCCAATTGAATGAAATGACCCAGCCACTGAAATCAAATATGTTTATCTTTGTTTTCCCGCTCACCACCTTTTAGCTGTAACCTCTGATGATAGTCAACACCCCATCAGGGGAACAGGGAGTGAGGGAGAGAAAGAGGAGAGAGAGGAAGTAAGTGAGAGAAAAGGGAGAGCACTGAACATCATTTGGAAACTATGTGGCATGTTTTCCATTTTCTGGGAGTGCAGCTGGAAGCCTGTCCAGTCTCCCAACTGAGCTGACAGACACACAGCAGCAGGACAGAACGTTTAAACATCTCTCACAAAATGTCCGCCTGTTCTGTCCACCTGTTCACTCACACACTCACACACTGTATTCACTCAGACACTGTATTCACTCACACACTGTATTCACTCACACACTGTATTCACTCAGACACTGTATTCACTCAGACACTGTATTCACTCACACACTGTATTCACTCAGACACTGTATTCACTCAGACACTGTATTCACTCACACACTGTATTCACTCAGACACTGTATTCACTCACACACTCACACACTGTATTCACTCAGACACTGTATTCACTCAGACACTGTATTCACTCACACACTCACACACTGTATTCACTCAGACACTGTATTCACTCACACACTGTATACACTCACACACTGTATTCACTCAGACACTGTATTCACTCACACACTGTATTCACTCAGACACTGTATTCACTCACACACTCACACACTGTATTCACTCAGACACTGTATTCACTCACACACTGTATTCACTCAAACACTGTATTCACTCACACTCAACACTGTATTCACTCAGACACTGTATTCACTCACACACTGTATTACACTCACACACTGTATTCACTCAGACACTGTATTCACTCAGACACTACACACTGTATTCACTCACACACTGTATTCACTCAAACACTGTATTCACTCAAACACTGTATTCACTCACACACTCACACACTGTATTCACTCACACACTGTATTCACTCAGACACTGTATTCACTCAGACACTGTATTCACTCAGACACTGTATTCACTCACACACTGTATTCACTCACACACTCACACACTGTATTCACTCACACACTGTATACACTCACACACTGTATTCACTCAGACACTGTATTCACTCAGACACTGTATTCACTCAGACACTGTATTCACTCACACACTGTATTCACTCACACACTCACACATTGTATTTACTCAGACACTGTATTCACTCAGACACTGTATTCACTCAGCCACTGTATTCACTCACACACTGTATTCACTCACACACTGTATTCACTCAGACACTGTATTCACTCAGACACTGTATTGACTCACACACAGTATTCACTCACACACAGTATTCACTCACACACTGTATTCACTCAGACACTATATCCACTCAGACACTGTATTCACTCAGACACTGTATTCACTCAGACACTGTATTCACTCACACACTGTATTCACTCACACACTGTATTCACTCGCACACTGTATTCACTCAGACACTGTATTCACTCACACACAGTATTCACTCACACACAGTATTCACTCACACACTGTATTCACTCCACTCAGACACTGTATCCACTCAGACACTGTATTCACTCAGACACTGTATTCACTCAGACACTGTATTCACTCAGACACTGTATTCACTCACACACTGTATTCACACTGTATTCACTCAGACACTGTATTCACTCAGACACTGTATTCACTCACACACTGTATTCACTCAGACACAGTATTCACTCAGACACTCAGACACTGTATTCACTCAGACACTGTATTCACTCAGACACTGTATTCACTCACACACTGTATTCACTGACACTGTATTCACTCAGACACTGTATTCACTCACACACAGTATTCACTCAGACACTGTATTCACTCAGACACTGTATTCACTCACACACTGTATTCACTCAGACACTGTATTCACTCAGACACTGTATTCACTCACACACTGTATTCACTCAGACACTGTATTCACTCAGACACTGTATTCACTCAGACACTGTATTCACTCAGACACTGTATTCACTCACACACTGTATTCACTCACACACTGTATTCACTCAGACACTGTATTGACTCAGACACTGTATTCACTCAGACACTGTATTCACTCAGACACTATATTCACTCAGACACTGTATTCACTCAGACACTATATCCACTCAGACACTGTATTCACTCAGACACTGTATTCACTCACACACTGTATTCACTCACACACTGTATTCACTCAGACACTGTATTCACTCACACACAGTATTCACTCACACACAGTATTCACTCACACACTGTATTCACTCAGACACTGTATTCACTCAGACACTGTATTCACTCAGACACTGTATTCACTCAGACACTGTATTCACTCAGACACTGTATTCACTCACACACTGTATTCACTCAGACACTGTATTCACTCACACACTGTATTCACTCACACACTGTATTCACTCAGACACTATATCACTCAGACACTGTATTCACTCAGACACTGTATTCACTCACACACAGTATTCACTCAGACACTGTATTCACTCACACACTGTATACACTCACACACTGTATTCACTCAGACACTGTATTCACTCAGACACTCACACACTGTATTCACTCAGACACTGTATTCACTCAAACACTGTATTCACTCACACACTCACACACTGTATTCACTCACACACTGTATTCACTCAGACACTGTATTCACTCACACACTGTATTCACTCACACACTCACACACTGTATTCACTCACACACTGTATACACTCACACACTGTATTCACTCAGACACTGTATTCACTCAGACACTGTATTCACTCAGACACTGTATTCACTCACACACTGTATTCACTCACACACTCACACACTGTATTTACTCAGACACTGTATTCACTCAGACACTGTATTCACTCAGACACTGTATTCACTCACACACTGTATTCACTCACACACTGTATTCACTCAGACACTGTATTCACTCAGACACTGTATTGACTCACACACAGTATTCACTCACACACAGTATTCACTCACACACTGTATTCACTCAGACACTATATCCACTCAGACACTGTATTCACTCAGACACTGTATTCACTCAGACACTGTATTCACTCACACACTGTATTCACTCACACACTGTATTCACTCGCACACTGTATTCACTCAGACACTGTATTCACTCACACACAGTATTCACTCACACACAGTATTCACTCACACACTGTATTCACTCAGACACTGTATCCACTCACACACTGTATTCACTCAGACACTGTATTCACTCAGACACTGTATTCACTCACACACTGTATTCACTCAGACACTGTATTCACTCACACACTGTATTCACTCAGACACTGTATTCACTCAGACACTGTATTCACTCAGACACTGTATTCACTCACACACTGTATTCACTCACACACTGTATTCACTCAGACACTGTATTCACTCAGACACTGTATTCACTCACACACTGTATTCACTCAGACACTGTATTCACTCACACACTGTATTCACTCAGACACTAGTATCCACTCAGACACTGTATTCACTCAGACACTATATCCACTCAGACACTGTATTCACTCAGACACTGTATTCACTCAGACACTGTATTCACTCAGACACTGTATTCACTCAGACACTGTATTCACTCACACACTGTATTCACTCACACACTGTATTCACTCAGACACTGTATTCACTCAGACACTGTATTCACTCAGACACTGTATTCACTCACACACTGTATTCACTCACACACTGTACACTGTATTCACTCAGACACTGTATTGACTCAGACACTGTATTCACTCAGACACTGTATTCACTCAGACACTATATCCACTCAGACACTGTATTCACTCAGACACTGTATTCACTCAGACACTGTATTCACTCACACACTGTATTCACTCACACACTGTATTCACTCAGACACTCACACACTGTATTCACTCAGACAGACACTGTATTCACTCACACACTGTATTCACTCAGACACTGTATTCACTCACACACTGTATTCACTCAGACACTGTATTCACTCAGACACTGTATTCACTCAGACACTGTATTCACTCACACACTGTATTCACTCACACACTGTATTCACTCAGACACTGTATTCACTCAGACACTGTATTCACTCACACACTCACACACTGTATTCACTCAGACACTGTATTCACTCACACACTGTATACACTCACACACTGTATTCACTCAGACACTGTATTCACTCACACACTGTATTCACTCAGACACTGTATTCACTCACACACTCACACACTGTATTCACTCAGACACTGTATTCACTCAAACACTGTATTCACTCAAACACTGTATTCACTCACACACTCACACACAGTATTCACTCAGACACTGTATTCACTCACACACTGTATACACTCACACACTGTATTCACTCAGACACTGTATTCACTCAGACAGACACTCACACACTGTATTCACTCAGACACTGTATTCACTCAAACACTGTATTCACTCAAACACTGTATTCACTCACACACTCACACACTGTATTCACTCACACACTGTATTCACTCAGACACTGTATTCACTCAGACACTGTATTCACTCACACACTGTATTCACTCAGACACTGTATTCACTCACACACTCACACACTGTATTCACTCACACACTGTATACACTCACACACTGTATTCACTCAGACACTGTATTCACTCAGACACTGTATTCACTCAGACACTGTATTCACTCACACACTGTATTCACTCACACACTCACACATTGTATTAACTCAGACACTGTATTCACTCAGACACTGTATTCACTCAGACACTGTATTCACTCACACACTGTATTCACTCACACACTGTATTCACTCAGACACTGTATTCACTCAGACACTGTATTCACTCACACACAGTATTCACTCACACACTGTATTCACTCACACACTGTATTCACTCAGACACTATATTCACTCAGACACTGTATTCACTCAGACACTGTATTCACTCAGACACTGTATTCACTCACACACTGTATTCACTCACACACTGTATTCACTCAGACACTGTATTCACTCAGACACTGTATTCACTCACACACAGTATTCACTCACACACTGTATTCACTCAGACACTATATCCACTCAGACACTGTATCCACTCACACACTGTATTCACTCAGACACTGTATTCACTCAGACACTGTATTCACTCACACACTGTATTCACTCAGACACTGTATTCACTCACACACTGTATTCACTCACACACTGTATTCACTCAGACACTATATCCACTCAGACACTGTATTCACTCAGACACTGTATTCACTCACACACAGTATTCACTCAGACACTGTATTCACTCAGACACTGTATTCACTCAGACACTGTATTCACTCACACACTGTATTCACTCACACACTGTATTCACTCAGACACTATATCCACTCAGACACTGTATTCACTCAGACACTATATCCACTCAGACACTGTATTCACTCAGACACTGTATTCACTCACACACTGTATTCACTCAGACACTGTATTCACTCACACACTGTATTCACTCACACACTGTATTCACTCACACACTGTATTCACTCAGACACTGTATTCACTCAGACACTGTATTCACTCAGACACTGTATTCACTCACACACTGTATTCACTCACACACTGTATTCACTCAGACACTGTATTCACTCAGACACTGTATTCACTCAGACACTGTATTCACTCAGACACTGTATTCACTCAGACACTGTATTCACTCAGACACTATATCCACTCAGACACTGTATTCACTCAGACACTGTATTCACTCACACACTGTATTCACTCACACACTGTATTCACTCAGACACTGTATTCACTCACACACAGTATTCACTCACACACAGTATTCACTCACACACTGTATTCACTCAGACACTGTATTCACTCACACACTGTATTCACTCAGACACTGTATTCACTCAGACACTGTATTCACTCACACACTGTATTCACTCAGACACTGTATTCACTCACACACTGTATTCACTCACACACTGTATTCACTCAGACACTATATCCACTCAGACACTGTATTCACTCACACACTGTATTCACTCACACACAGTATTCACTCACACACTGTATACACTCACACACTGTATTCACTCAGACACTGTATTCACTCAGACACTGTATTCACTCAGACACTCACACACTGTATTCACTCAGACACTGTATTCACTCAAACACTGTATTCACTCACACACTCACACACTGTATTCACTCACACACTGTATTCACTCAGACACTGTATTCACTCAGACACTGTATTCACTCAGACACTGTATTCACTCACACACTGTATTCACTCACACACTCACACACTGTATTCACTCACACACTGTATACACTCACACACTGTATTCACTCAGACACTGTATTCACTCAGACACTGTATTCACTCAGACACTGTATTCACTCACACACTGTATTCACTCACACTCACACACTGTATTTACTCAGACACTGTATTCACTCAGACACTGTATTCACTCAGCCACTGTATTCACTCACACACTGTATTCACTCACACACTGTATTCACTCAGACACTGTATTCACTCAGACACTGTATTGACTCACACACAGTATTCACTCACACACAGTATTCACTCACACACTGTATTCACTCAGACACTATATCCACTCAGACACTGTATTCACTCAGACACTGTATTCACTCACACACTGTATTCACTCACACACTGTATTCACTCACACACTGTATTCACTCAGACACTGTATTCACTCAGACACTGTATTCACTCAGACACTGTATTCACTCAGACACTGTATTCACTCACACACTGTATTCACTCAGACACTGTATTCACTCACACACTGTATTCACTCAGACACTGTATTCACTCAGACACTGTATTCACTCACACACTGTATTCACTCAGACACTGTATTCACTCACACACTGTATTCACTCAGACACTGTATTCACTCAGACACTATATCCACTCAGACACTGTATTCACTCAGACACTGTATTCACTCACACACAGTATTCACTCAGACACTGTATTCACTCAGACACTGTATTCACTCAGACACTGTATTCACTCACACACTGTATTCACTCACACACTGTATTCACTCAGACACTGTATATCACTCAGACACTGTATTCACTCAGACACTATATCCACTCAGACACTGTATTCACTCAGACACTGTATTCACTCACACACTGTATTCACTCACACACTGTATTCACTCAGACACTGTATTCACTCACACACTGTATTCACTCAGACACTGTATTCACTCAGACACTGTATTCACTCAGACACTGTATTCACTCAGACACTGTATTCACTCACACACTGTATTCACTCAAACACTGTATTCACTCAGACACTGTATTGACTCAGACACTGTATTCACTCAGACACTGTATTCACTCAGACACTATATCCACTCAGACACTGTATTCACTCAGACACTATATCCACTCAGACACTGTATTCACTCAGACACTGTATTCACTCACACACTGTATTCACTCAGCACACTGTATTCACTCAGACACTGTATTCACTCAGACACTGTATTCACACACAGTATTCACTCAGACACTGTATTCACTCAGACACTGTATTCACTCAGACACTGTATTCACTCACACACTGTATTCACTCACACACTGTATTCACTCAGACACTATATCCACTCAGACACTGTATTCACTCAGACACTATATCCACTCAGACACTGTATTCACTCAGACACTGTATTCACTCACACACTGTATTCACTCACACACTGTATTCACTCAGACACTGTATTTCACTCACACACTGTATTCACTCAGACACTGTATTCACTCAGACACTGTATTCACTCAGACACTGTATTCACTCAGACACTGTATTCACTCACACACTGTATTCACTCAGACACTGTATTCACTCAGACACTGTATTGACTCAGACACTGTATTCACTCAGACACTGTATTGACTCAGACACTATATCCACTCAGACACTGTATTCACTCAGACACTGTATTCACTCAGACACTGTATTCACTCAGACACTGTATTCACTCACACACTGTATTCACTCGCACACTGTATTCACTCAGACACTGTATTCACTCACACACAGTATTCACTCACACACAGTATTCACTCACACACTGTATTCACTCAGACACTATATCCACTCAGACACTGTATCCACTCACACACTGTATTCACTCAGACACTGTATTCACTCAGACACTGTATTCACTCACACACTGTATTCACTCAGACACTGTATTCACTCACACACTGTATTCACTCACACACTGTATTCACTCAGACACTATATCCACTCAGACACTGTATTCACTCAGACACTGTATTCACTCACACACAGTATTCACTCAGACACTGTATTCACTCAGACACTGTATTCACTCAGACACTGTATTCACTCACACACTGTATTCACTCACACACTGTATTCACTCAGACACTATATCCACTCAGACACTGTATTCAATCAGACACTATATCCACTCAGACACTGTATTCACTCAGACACTGTATTCACTCACACACTGTATTCACTCAGACACTGTATTCACTCACACACTGTATTCACTCACACACTGTATTCACTCACACACTGTATTCACTCAGACACTGTATTCACTCAGACACTGTATTCACTCAGACACTGTATTCACTCACACACTGTATTCTCTCACACACTGTATTCACTCAGACACTATATCCACTCAGACACTGTATTCACTCAGACACTATATCCACTCAGACACTGTATTCACTCAGACACTGTATTCACTCACACACTGTATTCACTCAGACACTGTATTCACTCACACACTGTATTCACTCAGACACTGTATTCACTCACACACTGTATTCACTCAGACACTGTATTCACTCACACACTGTATTCACTCACACAAAAAAACTTGAAACACACATGCATGCGCCCAGGAACGTGCACACACACACAAACACACACACACTCACAATATGTGTGTAGATTGCACTTAAAGCATAGTCCAGGTTGACAAAAAGCATACAGAAAAAATATGATTTCTATAAAAGGTGTTACCAATGAAATAAGTGAAGTATCTTTGGAGTACATGAAGTGTATCCAATGCGGTCATGGCATTTTGTCAGCTGGTTATTTACATCCAAAAGGCGGCCTGTCCCACAGTAATTGACCGTTCATTAACATAAACATGTTTTGCATCTCATGTGCCCACTATTATCTTCTAACTATAGAATTAGAATAATTAGAATGTTTCCATGATTCCAACGGTTCCCACAAGTGCTCTGACTGCATGTCAAATCCCAATTGCAACATTTGGTTTAATACAAGGCCTAGATTATTTTTGCCAATTTTTTACAGCCCTACGTGGCAGTGTGGAAATGATATCAAATGAGTGCAGGAAATGCAGAAATATGAAAATGCAGAAAATAATTTTTGGTTGAAGTCTATAACTGAACAGTGTAAAACAATCAGAATGGAGTGAGACCCATTGAAATCACTTAGAATGTATGTTTTCACCCTAGAGTCACACACTACTCCTAAAGAACACAAATACCGTCATACCATAAAATATTAGGAAAATACAGTGATATGATATTTAGGCCATATCGCCCAGCCCTAACACTACCCACTGTGGGGTGTATTCGTGTGTGTGTTCTGTTCAGACGAGTGAGCGCAATTTTCATTCATCCTCTTCACAGGGCTTACTTTAAAAAGTACAAAGAACAGTTGGATCACTCCCTTAGCAACTCCTATATAAAAAGTTACAACCAAATGTTCAAAAAGAATATACCACGTCCTTTATCTCTTTTCTCCATCTCTGGCATAAGCAGCAGTATTTGATATTAGGATGCTTGTCAGGTGTCTCCAGGTCTCTGTGATAACCCCCAGGGCTTGGCTGTCTGTCACTGATCTCCAAATCAGCTCAAGTCTACTCCAACCACAAAGCATAGTTTAAAGAACAAGGGATGGAGGGATGGCAGGAGGGGGAGGTGAACACTAGTTCTCGCAATGAAAAAATGTCCACTATCTGACCGAGTTCAACGCCTCTCTTAGTGTACACAAAGGCGTGGCAGTGAGTTCGGACAGCGAGAGAAAGAGATTGAGGGGGGTCGCTCAGACTACATACACAGCTATACACAGCTAGCTGTGCAGTTCCAAATAGGTGTTCACAGCAACACTTTATGAAACACCTGATCGAAGTCTTCCCAATAATAACAAGACAATCCAGCCTGAAAATCCAGACCAAAAACATCTTTGCAGTTCAACGGGCAGAGATGACGATCTGTGCACACGCCTCATTTTCACTCAACTTTAGGTTTTAGAACACAAATCATAAATATCACCATCAATGAATAGGGCGAAGAGAAGGACCATGTAGATAAGCCAGCAGATCTACCTCAAAGACTTCTTCATCGAGTATTCTAGTTCCGAAGACCACAATTCCTTTGGTGTCGATGATGGGGTGTGGGCTCCTGGACAGTTTCTGCGTGGTCTTCTTTTTACAGTCCAGGATGATGGTGATGCTCTGTTTGTGAACACTGATGGCCACTCTATGCCACCTGGGGACAGGAACAGAAGGTTAGCTCTCTCTCTCTCACACACACACACACACACACACACACACACACACACACACACACACACACACACACACACACACACACACACACACACACACACACACACACACACACACACACACACACACACACACACACACACACACACGTTTCACTACAGTTATACTAGCTTTGAGATGGATAAAAAGTCCCACACGTTTAACTATGCTACAGTTGCGAGTTGTGGGACTAGTGAAACACTGATATTACAACCAGGCTAGAGTACAGGGATGTTTTGTCCAGGATATTTTTATTTTTTTATTTCAGCTTTATTTAACCAGGTAGGCCAGTTGAGAACAAGTTCTCATTTACAACTGCGACCTGGCCAAGATAAAGCAAAGCAGTGCGACGAAAACAACAACACAGAGTTACACATGAACAAACGTACAGTCAAATAACACAATAGAAAAGTCTATGTACAGTGTGTGCAAATGTAGAAGCGTAGGGAGGTAAGGCATAGGACATAGAGGAGAAATAATTACAATTCAGCATTAACACTGGAGTGATAGATGTGCAAGTAGAGATACTGGGGTGCAAAAGAGTAAGAGGGTAAATAATAATATGGGGATGAGGTAGTTGGGTGTGCTATTTACAGATTGGCTGTGTACAGGTATAGTGATCGGTAAGCTGTTCTGACAGCTGATGCTTAAAGTTAGTGAGGGAGATATGAGTCTCCAGCTTCAGTGAATTTTGCAATTCGTTCCAGTCATTGGCAGCAGAGAACTGGAAGGAAAGGTGGCCAAAGGAAGGGTAGGATATGGATGTTTTGTTCAGGACAGGGATGTTTTGTTCAGGATAGGGATGTTTTGTTCAGGATAGGGATGTTTTGAGACAGGTTCAGGATAGGGATGTTTTGATCAGGATAGGGATGTTGTGTTCAGGATAGGGATGTTTTGTTCAGGATAGGGATATTTTGATCAGGACAGGGATGTTTTGTTCAGGATAGGGATGTTTTGTTCAGGATAGGGATATTTTGATCAGGACAGGGATGTTTTGTTCAGGATAGGGATGTTTTGTTCAGGACAGGGATGTTTTGTTCAGGATAGGGATGTTTTGTTCAGGATAGGGATGTTTTGATCAGGACAGGGATGTTTTGTTCAGGATAGGGATGTTTTGTTCAGGATAGGGATGTTTTGTTCAGGGCAGGGATGTTTTGTTCAGGATAGGGATGTTTTGTTCAGGATAGGGATGTATCCATGAGTTCAATGTCTACACATCCGAGGGCACTGTAGCGCACAAAGCTCAGCTACTGTCAATCCGAGCAGGTCTTTATAAATAATATAAACTACCTTGGTTGACTGCCTAGCTAGATAACAAGCTATGTGTTAGATGGACAGACAGCAGATAATTGAGATAAGGAACATGGGTGACCGGTCACCTGCACAACTAAACCCCACAGTAGTGTGTCCACCAGACGTATCAAAGCTACACCAACCCACACCTGCGCTCGGATTACAGAGAAGCAAGCAGCTAAACTGACAGCAGATTGTCTGATATGGTACAGTATAACAGTTGTCACTGTTGAGGCCTCTGGAGAGCGACTAGTGTGATATAATGCAGTATATGTGTTCCATTGTATATCATAGTTTACAAGCTGTGTACGCACTAGACAGAGTGATAAGGTATACTGCAGGATGACTAGGGTTTATTGTATGGTATGGTATGGTATCAAACAAGGTCAACATACTTTCCGTTGGCCGGTATGAGTCCTCTGAAGAGGAGATAGTTTGACTATAAAGTACTATATACAAATAACGTACTATGTAATGATATCAGTGTACTATCTAATGGCATAGTAATACTGTGAGTGGAATGAGGTGAACCTACTTTCCATCGGCCAAATTGAGACCTCTGAAGAGGGGGTAGTCCTCAGGGCTGGGTTTACCCATGTGGTCCTCATACAGGAAGACAGGAGAGCGTCCCACCTCCACCCCAAGCTGCTGGATACCCTGCTCGTTATACACAGACAGAAGGAAGGACTGGGAGCCCTTCTTAGGCTTCACTGTAGCCAGGATGGAGAAGTCCTCAGGAAACACATCAGCTGAGAAGGGAGAAGAGTGGGATAGAGGAATGGAGCGCGAGAGATAGAGAGGGGGACAGAGAGAGGAGTTATAACACACCTGTTTATGTCATGTGCTGAACAGGGAGAGTCAGAGGACCACATCCCTACATGGGTTTTATTTAAAGTATTGTTTTCAAGAGTAAAATCTGAAAATCCCAAAATGCAGTCCATCAAATAAATGGTGTACTGCACTGAAACTACACTATGATAACCTTTAGAGACACAGTCAATACATTGTTATATACTGAAGCAGGCAGAGGAAACAAACAGGGAGAAGGATGAAGAACATGGGACAGATGATATGACAACGGCTTGGATAGGGGAGACATCTAAATGACATCTTGGAGCATCTAAAGTAAACAATAGCTCTCTCCAACCTGCCAACACTGGCCAGAATACAGAACAGAACAGAGCTGGGAGGGTTGGAGAGAAAAGTATGGAAGAGAGAGAGGGAGGGAGAGAGAGAGAAGGAGGGAGAGAGAGAGAGAGAGAGAGGGAAAGGGAGAGGGATAGGGAGAGAGAGAGAGAGAGGGGGGGGGGAGAGAGAGGGAGGAAGAGAGAGAGAGAGAGAGAGAGAGAGAGAGAGAGAGAGAGAGAGAGAGAGAGAGAGAGAGAGAGAGAGAGAGAGAGAGAGGGAGAGAGAGAGAGTAGGAGAGGAAGGAGAACAGAGTAATGAGAATAGCATGTGGTCCCTGGGCGGCCGTCGAAAACACTTTCTCATTTTCCCAAACCCCTCTTCCCCTCTCCTCCTTTCCTCTCCTCCTCTCTCTGACCTGATCCATCCACCAGACACATAGAGAGACAGAGAGAGAGAGGGACAGGGGAGGGAGAGAAAGAAGGAACAAAGAAGGATAGAGACATACGTTTGAAAATAAAGGGGATATGAGAAGAGATGCTGAGAAAGAGAATGAAAGCCAGAATAAAGGAGTATTTATAGAACAACAAAACACAGGACAAACAAAAACAGGAAAAAGGGGTGAAAGGAACAGAGGAGAAGTGAAAGGGAAGTTTCAACCCACTCTCTCCCTCTTCAGGAGTGCCCACTTCCCTTCTTCCCTCCCTCCATCCCTCCATCTGCATGCCTAGTCTAAACTCTCCCTCCATTTTGTGAGCGCCAGCTACATCTGTGAGACATATGCCCTTAGAGCAAGGCCTTCTGGGACATTCTCAGCCCCCCAACAAGGGGGCGGGCCTTGCTTTTCCCATAAGGCAATGGGGTACTCACATACATGTGCAGGTTAGACTAACATTTAGTTCTGGCACCATTCATAAGTCCCAGGAGTAGACATGCTACACTAATAAATTGGCATATTGTGAAAGAACAGATGTAGGATCTTAATTTGAGCCAGTTTGCTGAAGCAGGAAAATAATCCCGTAGTAACAGAAATGGGAATTATTATGTAGATTATAATTAATGGACATTTTTGTAGGGTTTTGATACAAATGTCATTAGGGCAAATCAAGTCTGAAATCTGAAGTGGAAATTACAAACTTTAGAAACAAGTTCGCATTTCCTGCTTTGCTTGAAAATTCTCAGCAACAAAAGAGTGATCAAATTAAGATCCTACATCTATATTTGTGATGGTATTTTTTACACTTAGACACAAAGGGTAAGTAAATGTCTCACATGAGAAGTAAAGCAGTCCTATACTTTATTTTGGAAACATCTCTCTATTTATTTTCTAACTTCACAATTTAAAACTTCTTCAGGCTATGATCTATTTTTCTCCATTTCTGTCTGAATGACGTGCACAAAGTAAAATGTCTGTTACTCAGGCCCAGAAGCCAGGATATGCATGTAATTGGTACCATTGGAAATAAAACACTCCGAAGTGTGTAGGAATGTTAAAATAATGTAGGAGACTTTAACACAACAGATATGGTAGGAGAAAATCCAAAGAAAAAACAACAAGAATAGTTTTTTTTGAGAGCCCATGTTCTTCAAACGGAAAGTATAGGGAAAAATGTCATCTAGCTCCCAGTATACAATTCCTATGGCTTCCACTGGGTGTCAGTAGTCTTTGTTCAAGGTTTCAGGCTTGTTTCTTCCAAAACGAGGAAGAATAGTGAGTTTTGATACAGGGACACAGACTTGGAAATTTGTGTATGACCGCGCGACGAAGAGGACACGCACCTGCTAATATAATTTTCCTATTGAACATATTTCTTTCCGTATTAAATATTATTGTTTAATTACAAATAGTGATTAATTTGAGGGTATCTGAGGATTAAATAGAAAAGTATTTTGACTTGTTTTAACAAAGTTTAGCGGTAGCTTTTTGGATTCCTTTCTCTGCATGTTGAACGAGTGTATTACTCAAATAGATGGCTCCAACTAAACATACTTTTTGGGTATAAAGAAGGATTTTATCTAACAAAACGACACTAGATGTTGTAGCTGGGACCCTTTGGATGACAAATCAGAGGAAGATTTTCAAAAAGTAAGTGAATATTTAATCGCTATTTGGGAATTTATGAAACCTGTGCCGGTGGAAAAATAATTTGATGTGGGGCCTACTGTAAAATGGGCAGTGCAGTTAGATTAACAAGAATTTAAGCTTTTAACTGATATAAGACATTTGTATGTACCTAAATATTTATTTGAATTGCGCACCCTCCAGTTTCACTCTCCAGTTTCACCGGGACGCCTAGCCTCATTAAGGAACTCCAGACGAATGACTCCTCGTCTGGGAAGGCAAAATCTTTCCTGAACATTTGGATCTATGTGTTTGCCGGGGTTTTACAGCACCCCCCTCCCGCCTAGTAATGGGACCCAGGCTGTGGTCACCGTGGAAACACAGCATTAGAGCGTCTATGAGACAGACAGCCAAGCAGAGGGCTTGGAGGTGAAAGATGCCTTGACGGGAGAGCAGTGGGAAGGTTCTGGAGCCTGAGGTTAGGAGCAGACAGACACTTGAGAGAGGAAGGGAGGAGAGGAAGGAGGGAGGAAAGGACAGAGAGGAGGGGGAAAGCGCTCTAGTCACTGATGGAAAAATATGGATTTCTCATCATCAGCCATTTTCTATTTTCTCCACTTTCGCTCTCCCCTCGTTGTCTGTCAATCTCTATCTTTAACTGTTTCTCCCTCTCACTCAGTAAAGACAGAAAGACAGGCCTATAATCACTTCATGCAGTGTCCACACGTCTTGGCAGTGTGTTCCAGAGGAATTCTCTTTGGCTCAGAGAGAGAGAAAGAGAGAGAGGCAGCAGCTGCTTGAGTTTGAGTGGCAGATGCTCTGAGAGCAGAGCAGAGCAGAGCAGAGCAGAGCAGAACAGAACAGAACAGAGCAGAACAGAGCAGAGCAGAACAGAACAGAGCAGAGCAGAACAGAGCATGGTAAGAAGAAGAAGAGTGGTGAGAGCAGAACAGAACAGAGCATGGTAAGAAGAAGAAGAGTGGTGGGAGCAGAACAGAACAGAGCATGGTAAGAAGAAGAAGAGTGGTGAGAGCAGAACAGAACAGAGCATGGTAAGAAGAAGAAGAGTGGTGAGAGCAGAACAGAACAGAGCAGAACAGAGCATGGTAAGAAGAAGAAGAGTGGTGAGAGCAGAGCAGAACAGAGCATAGTAAGAAGAAGAAGAGTGGTGAGAGCAGAACAGAGCAGAGCAGAACAGAGCATGGTAAAAAGAAGAAGAGTGGTGAGAGCAGAACAGAGCAGAGCAGAACAGAGCATGGTAAGAAGAAGAAGAGTGGTGAGAGCAGAACAGAGCAGAGCAGAACAGAGCATGGTAAGAAGAAGAAGAGTGGTGAGAGCAGAACAGAGCAGAGGAGAACAGAACAGAGCATGGTAAGAAGAAGAAGAGTGATGAGAGCAGAACAGAACAGAGCATGGTAAGAAGAAGAAGAGTGGTGAGAGCAGAACAGAACAGAGCAGAACAGAGCATAGTAAGAAGAAGAAGAGTGGTGAGAGTAGAACAGAACAGAGCATGGTAAGAAGAAGAAGAGTGGTGAGAGTAGAACAGAACAGAGCAGAACAGAGCATAGTAAGAAGAAGAAGAGTGGTGAGAGTAGAACAGAACAGAGCATAGTAAGAAGAAGAAGAGTGGTGAGAGTAGAACAGAACAGAGCATAGTAAGAAGAAGAAGAGTGGTGAGAGTAGAACAGAACAGAGCAGAACAGAGCATAGTAAGAAGAAGAAGAGTGGTGAGAGCAGAACAGAACAGAGCAGAACAGAGCATGGTAAGAAGAAGAAGAGTGGTGAGAGCAGAACAGAACAGAGCAGAACAGAGCATGGTAAGAAGAAGAAGAGTGGTGAGAGCAGAACAGAACAGAGCAGAACAGAGCATAGTAAGAAGAAGAAGAGTGGTGAGAGCAGAACAGAACAGAGCAGAACAGAGCATAGTGGTGAGAGCAGAACAGAGCAGAGCAGAACAGAGCATGGTAAGAAGAAGAAGAGTGGTGAGAGTAGAACAGAACAGAGCATAGTAAGAAGAAGAAGAGTGGTGAGAGAACAGAACAGAACAGAGCATAGTAAGAAGAAGAGTGGTGAGAGCAGAACAGAACAGAGCAGAACAGAGCATGGTAAGAAGAAGAAGAGTGGTGAGAGCAGAACAGAACAGAGCAGAACAGAGCATAGTAAGAAGAAGAAGAGTGGTGAGAGCAGAACAGAACAGAGCAGAACAGAGCATAGTGGTGAGAGCAGAACAGAGCAGAGCAGAACAGAGCATGGTAAGAAGAAGAAGAGTGGTGAGAGCAGAACAGAACAGAGCATAGTAAGAAGAAGAAGAGTGGTGAGAGTAGAACAGAACAGAGCAGAACAGAGCATAGTAAGAAGAAGAAGAGTGGTGAGAGCAGAACAGAACAGAGCAGAACAGAGCATGGTAAGAAGAAGAAGAGTGGTGAGAGCAGAACAGAGCAGAGCAGAACAGAACAGAGCATGGTAAGAAGAAGAAGAGTGGTGAGAGCAGAACAGAACAGAGCATGGTAAGAAGAAGAAGAGTGGTGAGAGCAGAGCAGAACAGAGCATGGTAAGAAGAAGAAGAGTGGTGAGAGCAGAACAGAACAGAGCATGGTAAGAAGAAGAAGAGTGGTGAGAGCAGAGCAGAACAGAGCATGGTAAGAAGAAGAAGAGTGGTGAGAGCAGAACAGAACAGAGCATGGTAAGAAGAAGAAGAGTGGTGAGAGCAGAACAGAACAGAGCAGAACAGAGCATGGTAAGAAGAAGAAGAGTGGTGAGAGCAGAGCAGAACAGAGCATGGTAAGAAGAAGAAGAGTGGTGAGAGCAGAACAGAACAGAGCAGAACAGAACAGAGCATGGTAAGAAGAAGAAGAGTGGTGAGAGCAGAACAGAACAGAGCATGGTAAGAAGAAGAAGAGTGGTGAGAGCAGAACAGAACAGAGCAGAACAGAGCATGGTAAGAAGAAGAAGAGTGGTGAGAGCAGAACAGAACAGAACAGAACAGAGCATAGTAAGAAGAAGAAGAGTGGTGAGAGCAGAACAGAGCAGAGCAGAACAGAGCATGGTAAGAAGAAGAAGAGTGGTGAGAGCAGAGCAGAACAGAGCATGGTAAGAAGAAGAGTGGTAAGAGCAGAACAGAACAGAGCATGGTAAGAAGAAGAAGAGTGGTGAGAGCAGAACAGAACAGAGCAGAACAGAGCATGGTAAGAAGAAGAAGAGTGGTGAGAGCAGAGCAGAACAGAGCATGGTAAGAAGAAGAACAGAACAGTGGTGGGAGCAGAACAGAACAGAGCAGAACAGAGCATGGTAAGAAGAAGAAGAGTGGTGAGAGCAGAACAGAGCAGAGCAGAACAGAGCATAGTAAGAAGAAGAAGAGTGGTGAGAGCAGAACAGAACAGAGCATGGTAAGAAGAAGAAGTGGTGGTGAGAGCAGAACAGAACAGAGCATGGTAAGAAGAAGAAGAGTGGTGAGAGCAGCAACAGAACAGAGCATGGTAAGAAGAAGAAGAGTGGTGAGAGCAGAACAGAACAGAGCATGGTAAGAAGAAGAAGAGTGGTGAGAGCAGAACAGAGAACAGAGCATGGTAAGAAGAAGAAGAGTGGAGCAGAACAGAACAGAACAGAACAGAGCATGGTAAGAAGAAGAAGAGTGGTGAGAGCAGAGCAGAACAGAGCATGGTAAGAAGAAGAAGAGTGGTGGAGCAGAACAGAACAGAGCAGAACAGAGCATGGTAAGAAGAAGAAGAGTGGTGAGAGCAGAACAGAACAGAGCAGAACAGAGCAGAAAAGAAGAGAGCAGAACAGAACAAAGAAGAACAGAGCAGAACAGAACAGAGCATGGTAAGAAGAAGAAGAGTGGTGAGAGCAGAACAGAACAGAGCATGGTAAGAAGAAGAAGAGTGGTGAGAGCAGAACAGAACAGAGCATGGTAAGAAGAAGAAGAGTGGTGAGAGCAGAACAGAACAGAGCAGAGCAGAACAGAGCATGGTAAGAAGAAGAAGAGTGGTAAGAGCAGAACAGAACAGAGCATGGTAAGAAGAAGAACAGAACAGAACAGAGCAGAGCAGAACAGAGCATGGTAAGAAGAAGAAGAGTGGTGAGAGCAGAACAGAACAGAGCAGAGAAGAAGAACAGAACAGAGCAGAACAGAGCATGGTAAGAAGAAGAAGAGTGGTGAGAGCAGAGCAGAACAGAGCATGGTAAGAAGAAGAAGAGTGGTGAGAGCAGAACAGAGCAGAGCAGAACAGAGCATAGTAAGAAGAAGAAGAGTGGTGAGAGCAGAACAGAACAGAGCATGGTAAGAAGAAGAAGAGTGGTGAGAGCAGAACAGAGCAGAGCAGAACAGAGCATGGTAAGAAGAAGAGTGGTGAGAGCAGAACAGAACAGAGCAGAACAGAACAGAACAGAGCAGAGCAGAACAGAGCATGGTAAGAAGAAGAAGAGTGGTGAGAGCAGGCTACAGTAAGAGTTGCCAACTTGCCACTGGTGCATTCCTCTCTACCCCTCAGCTCAGCTCAGCTCCAGAGTCCTCAGACAACCCTTTGGAGCAGACCAGCTAAGCTCAGCTCATCTCAGCAGAGCAGGGAGTGGCAACATCGGATCGTTTGCTCAAGAGCAGAACGATAGAATGTAGAGTGACTGAACAGTTTTGTGGTGACAAAAAGGTGAGAAAGAAAGAGGAAGGGGAGACAGAGAGAGTCTGGGTTGAATTATTATTTATTAACGAAAAAACACAAAAGTCTTTCAATTGTAGATTTGAAACACTCCTGAAAGGGCACTGTAACACAACTATGGCTGCAGTGCACTGTGAGTGGTTCCCGTTAGCTTAGTCGGGAGGGAGTTGGATCTCAGCTCTGATGTGTTTCATTTATTTATTTTTTCTACATTTTCTCCCTAATTCGTGGTTACAGTCTTGTCTCATCGCTGCAACTTCCGTGTGTGTGTGTGTGAACGTGTCTGAGAGAGAGAGGGTGATGGTTGTAATGGTTGGTTTACCCTGGCAGCGCCACCTCCCTACAGCATCTTTCAAGAAAAGTCTGGAAAAGTGTGGGAATGCCAGACTCCCCTAACAGCCAATCAGACACTGCAGATAAATTACATTCTGTTCTAGCAACCAATGAGTGTGACTTGTAATAAATGAATAACACTATTAGTAAATGTTTAAAAAACAGTACAACTTTATGAGTAAGTGGAACTGAGTTATTCAGCCTCTTAGGATAATTGGTACGTACAACTGGTTATAATTGTGCTTTACCAGAACAGATGAGTTGGATATATGCTGTAGCTAATAGCTGTGTCCGGTATTTATTGGTTAAAGAGGGGAGAAGACCGGGAGAGTGATTTGGTTTGCCACTGTGTCTCCGGTTTCGCTGTGCTGGCATACCTCTGTGTCTAACTCCCCATCCACATCTGCTCTCTGTATGTGTGTGTGTGTGTGTGTGTGTGTGTGTGTGTGTGTGTGTGTGTGTGTGTGTGTGTGTGTGTGTGTGTGTGTGTGTGTGTGTGTGTGTGTGTGTGTGTGTGTGTGTGTGTGTGTGTGTGTGTGTGTGTGTGTGTGTGTGTGTGTGTGTGTGTGTGTGTGTGTGTGTGTGTGTGTGTGTGTGTGTGTGTGTGTGTGTGTGTGTGTGTGTGTGTGTGTGTGTGTGTGTGTGTGTGTGCGCGTGCGTGTGTGTGTGTGTGTGTGTGTGTGTGTGTGTGTGTGTGTGTGTGTGTGTGGAGAGAGAGGTGGTAGTGGCCCCCAATGAAAGATAAGATAGTAATGAACAGCATGTCACCTCTAAAAAGCAAAAAAAGCTAGAACATGTGCTCTGTCAGAAAGACTGATCTGGGAGGAACACAATTGTGACATGGCTTTCCTCAGCTTGTCATTTAACTGTTGCCTTCTCTCTTTGAGCTCTTTGGCTACCACTCCTGTTTTCTCCTCCAAACCAATTTGGAAGAATAGAGGAGGAAGAAGAGAGGGGAGAGAAGGGAGAGGGAAGGAGGAGGAGAGGAGACCACCCAGCTACTACAGTCCTGCCAGAGGCATGGATCCCAAGACACCCCACTGCGAGATACAAGTCGCTGTGTAGTCCACTGATGTTGTCAATTGTTCACCCTACTAACCCCACTGAGTGTGTGAGAGAGAGAAACCTACTGTAGACCATGGAAACCCTGTGTAACATCTCTGAAACGATGAGTATGTGCATATGTAAATGTATGTGTATCTGACTTCCAACTGCTCATCTCTTCGGGAAACTGTAAAAGAGGGACAGAGAGTTCTTTCACAAAGAACATTCCAGACTATTCTGACGTAGGAGTCTGAACATTAGAGTCAGAGGTAAGGACATGTTGAGAGAAGCCAACTGTCCCGTTGGTCTGTTGGTCTATTTATAATCCCTGAAGAGAAGATGGGAAACCACCACAGTACAGACTCTCTCTGTTTCAGACCCCCCATCCTCTGATGAATCACTTCTTCCATGTCTGTGGGTTTGACAGAACATGCTCGTAATGTTCCTAATCTAAAATGTGTTGGTGGGGAGGTGGGGGGGGTTTGGGGATGTAGCAGGATGTTACAGTCTTAACAAATCAGGCTAAGAGCCAAAGTTTAGTAGTAGTAGAGGGTAACAGAGAGAAGGAACTGGACCAAATGATCTCGCTCTTTCTGCCTTCTGGAAGATATTAGCTGTACTCATTTCAATTCAAGGGCTTTATTGGCATGGGATACATATGTTAACATTGCCAAACCAAGTGGAATAGATAATATACAAAAGTGAAATAAACAATAAAAATTAACAGTAAACATTACACTCACAGAAGTTTCAAAAGAATAAAGACATTACAAATGTCATATTATGTCTATATACAGTGTTGTAACAATGTACAAATGGTTAAAGTACAAAAGGGAAAATAAATAAGCATAAATATGGGTTGTTGTTTGTTCTTCACTGGTTGACCTTTTTTTGTGACAAAAGGTCACACATCTTTCTGCTGTGATGGCACACTGTGGAATTTCACCCAGTAGATATGGGAGTTTATCAAAATCGGGTTTGTTTTTGAATTCTTTGTGGATCTGTGTAATCTGAGGGAAATATGTGTCTCCAATATGGTCATACATTGGGCAGGAGGTTCGGAAGTGCAGCTCAGTTTCCACCTCATTTTGTGGGCAGTGTGCACATAGCCTTGATATTGAGACCGGCTATGCTCACTGAGTCTGTGCATAGTCAAAGCTTTCCTTAAGTTTGGGTCAGTCACAGTGGTCAGGTATTTTGCCACTGTGTAGTCTCTGTGTAGGGCCAAATAGCATTCTAGTTTGCTCAGTTTTTTTGTTAATTCATTCCAATGTGTCAAGTAATTATATTTTGCTCTTCTCATGATTTGGTTGGGTCTAATTGTTTTGCTGTCCTGGGGCTCTGTGGGGTCTGTTTGTGAACAGAGCCCCAGGACCAGCTTGCTTAGGGGACTTTTCTCCAGGTTAATCTCTCTGTAGGTGATGGCTTTGTTATGGAAGGTTTGGGAATCGCTTCCTTTTAGGTGGTTGTAGAATTTAACGTCTCTTTTCTAGATTTTGATAATTAGCGGCTACCTAATTCTGCACTGCATGCATTACTCTCTCTTCATGTTGAGGTGGACAACTGGAGTCAAATACTGACCACAGCACAGACGTCTATTAAACTCCTCTTGATCACAGGGCTCAATACATTTTTCCTTCTTGTTTTACTTTTCTTGGTGGTTTTCCTTTTTCTATGCATGATTAAGGTGATCCTCTATTTTATTTATTTGTTGTGGTAGAATTAAGGATAATGTTTTTTCTTTTGTTGAAATTGACCTGCCTTTGGCGGGGATGGCGTCCTACATGGGGACGCCGTCCCTGTCATTTCAGCGCAGCTTTAGGTGTGTTACTGAAGCTACTGTCACTGCGAAGGAGTTTCTGGTCACTGTAGGAGAGAAGGTAGGATATGAGAATGTTGCTTATGCATCGCGGATGAATAAAGCGGTGGTGTTTTTTCTTAAAGAAGAGCGTCTTGTTGATCGTATGGTTGAGCATGGTGTACTTCTTAAAGAAGAGCGTCTTGTTGATCGTATGGTTGAGCATGGTGTACTTCTTAAAGAAGACCGTCTTGTTGATCGTATGGTGAGCATGGTGTACTTCTTAAAGAAGAGCGTCTTGTTGATCGTATGGTTGAGCATGGTGTACTTCTTAAAGAAGAGCGTCTTGTTGATCGTATGGTTGAGCATGGTGTACTTCTTAAAGAAGAGTGTCTTGTTGATTGTATGGTGAGCATGGTGTACTTCTTAAAGAAGACCGTCTTGTTGATCGTATGGTGAGCATGGTGTACCTCTTAAAGAAGAGCGTCTTGTTGATCGTATGGTTGAGCAAGGTGTACTTCTTAAAGAAGACCGTCTTGTTGATCGTATGGTTGAGCATGGTGTACTTCTTAAAGAAGAGCGTCTTGTTGATCGTATGGTTGAGCATGGTGTACTTCTTAAAGAAGAGCGTCTTGTTGATCGTATAGTTGAGCATGGTGTACTTCTTAAAGAAGAGTGTCTTGTTGATCGTATGGTTGAGCATGGTGTACTTCTTAAAGAAGAGCGTCTTGTTGATCGTATGGTTGAGCATGGAGTACTTCTTAAAGAAGAGCGTCTTGTTGATCGTATGGTGAGCATGGTGTACTTCTTAAAGAAGAGCGTCTTGTTGATCGTATGGTGAGCATGGTGTACTTCTTAAAGAAGAGTGTCTTGTTGATCGTATGGTGAGCATGGTGTACTTCTTAAAGAAGAGTGTCTTGTTGATCGTATGGTTGAGCATGCTGTACTTAAAGAAGAGCGTCTTGTTGATCGTATGGTTGAGCATGGTGTACTTCTTAAAGAAGAGTGTCTTGTTGATCGTATGGTTGAGCATGCTGTACTTAAAAAAGAGAGTCTTGTTGATCGTATGGTGAGCATGGTGTACTTCTTAAAGAAGAGTGTCTTGTTGATCGTATGGTTGAGCATGGTGTACTTCTTAAAGAAGAGCTTCTGTTTGATCGTATGGTTGAGCATGGTGTACTTCTTAAAGAAGAGCGTCTTGTTGATCGTATGGTTGAGCATGGTGTACTTCTTAAAGAAGAGCGTCTTGTTGATCATATGGTGAGCATGGTGTACCTCTTAAAGAAGAGCTTCTGTTTGATCGTATGGTTGAGCATGGTGTACTTCTTAAAGAAGAGTGTCTTGTTGATCGTATGGTTGAGCATGGTGTACTTCTTAAAGAAGAGTGTCTTGTTGATCGTATGGTTGAGCATGGTGTACTTCTTAAAGAAGAGCGTCTTGTTGATCGTATGGTTGAGCATGGTGTACTTCTTAAAGAAGAGTGTCTTGTTGATCGTATGGTTGAGCATGGTGTACTTCTTAAAGAAGAGTGTCTTGTTGATCGTATGGTTGAGCATGGTGTACTTCTTAAAGAAGAGTGTCTTGTTGATCGTATGGTTGAGCATGGTGTACTTCTTAAAGAAGAGCGTCTTGTTGATCGTATGGTTGAGCAAGGTGTACCTCTTAAAGAAGAGAGTCTTGTTGATCGTATGGTTGAGCATGCTGTACTTAAAGAAGAGTGTCTTGTTGATCGTATGGTGAGCATGGTGTACCTCTTAAAGAAGAGTGTCTTGTTGATCGTAGTATGGTTGAGCATGGTGTACTTCTTAAAGAAGAGCGTCTTGTTGATCGTATGGTTGAACATGGTGTACTTCTTAAAGAAGAGCGTCTTGTTGATCGTATGGTTGAGCATGGTGTACTTAAAGAAGAGTGTCTTGTTGATCGTATGGTTGAGCATGGTGTACTTCTTAAAGAAGAGTGTCTTGTTGATCGTATGGTTGAGCATGGTGTACCTCTTAAAGAAGAGAGTCTTGTTGATCGTATGGTTGAGCATGGTGTACTTCTTAAAGAAGAGCGTCTTGTTGAGCGTATGGTTGAGCATGCTGTACTTCTTAGGTATGTTTATTCAAGTTACGGCACTTTTTTTCGTCAACAAGGAGAAATGTACTGCCGTTTATTCCCAATGAGCTATTGGAGCGCGGGTTATTGCGGTTTGGAAAGTTTGCAAGTTCAATTAAGGTTGTCCCGTTGGGTTGCAAACACCCAGCTCTGAAACAGGTTATGTCGACAGGTGTTTATGTTTTTGGACTCACCGGAGCAGACTTTGGAGTTATCGTTTAAAGTCAAGTATGACAGCAGACTGTATATGGCTTATGCTAGTACAGGTAGTCAATAGTGTTTTGAGTGTGGGGAAGATGGCCATAAGCGTCATGCTTGCCCGAAAAGGGAGAAGGTGGAGGGAGGGACGCAGGTGGTCCTTGTAATGCCTGGGCCCACTGATGTAGGAAGAGGTGGGCCGACAGTGGTAGAACAGTCACCTGTTGCTGAGGAACAAGTTGTCCGTGTTGAGGGAACGAAGTTGCAACTTGTACCAGACGGGAACATAGCGTCTGTTATGCAGCAGAAAAATATTGTTGTAGGAGGTAAGGACGGATCTGGGGAGCCATTTCCTCAGGTGGGGAGATGTCCAGTACGAGTGACGGCGTACAGCAGAAGGTTCATGTGGAGCTAATCTCCCAGGTAGTGGAGGAGATGCCCACTATGAGTACTGGGGTACAGGACAGGGTTCAGGCGGGGCTAGTCTCCCAGGTAGTGGAGGAGATGCCCACTATGAGTACTGGGGTACAGGACAGGGTTCAGGCAGGGCTAGTATCCCAGGTAGTGGAGGAGATGTCCACTATGAGTACTGGGGTACAGGACAGGGTTCAGGCGGGGCTAGTCTCCCAGGTAGTGGAGGAGATGCCCACTATGAGTACTGGGGTACAGTACAGGGTTCAGGCGGGGCTAGTCTCCCAGGTAGTGGAGGAGATGCCCACTATGAGTAATGGGGTACAGGACAGGGTTCATGTGGAGCTAGTCTCCCAGGTAGTGGAGGAGATGCCCACTATGAGTACTGGGGTACAGGACAGGGTTCAGGCGGGGCTAGTCTCCCAGGTAGTGGAGGAGATGTCTACTATGAGTACTGGGGTACAGGACAGGGTTCAGGCGGGGCTAGTCTCCCAGGTAGTGGAGGAGATGTCCACTATGAGTACTGGGGTACAGGGCAGGGTTCATGTGGAGCTAGTCTCCCAGGTAGTGGAGGAGATGCCCACTATGAGTACTGGGGTACAGGACAGGGTTCATGTGGAACTAGTCTCCCAGGTAATGGAGGAGATGCCCACTATGAGTACTGGGGTACAGGACAGGGTTCATGTGGAGCTAGTCTCCCAGGTAGTGGAGGAGATGTCCACTATGAGTACTGGGGTACAGGACAGGGTTCATGTGGAGCTAGTCTCCCAGGTAGTGGAGGAGATGTCCACTATGAGTACTGGGGTACAGGACAGGGTTCAGGCGGGGCTAGTCTCCCAGGTAGTGGAGAAGATGCCCACTATGAGTACTGGGGTACAGTACAGGGTTCAGGCGGGGCTAGTCTCCCAGGTAGTGGAGGAGATGCCCACTATGAGTAATGGGGTACAGGACAGGGTTCATGTGGAGCTAGTCTCCCAGGTAGTGGAGGAGATGCCCACTATGAGTACTGGGGTACAGGACAGGGTTCATGTGGAGCTAGTCTCCCAGGTAGTGGAGGAGATGCCCACTATGAGTACTGGGGTACAGGACAGGGTTCATGTGGAGCTAGTCTCCCAGGTAGTGGAGGAGATGCCCACTATGAGTACTGGGGTACAGGACAGGGTTCATGTGGAGCTAGTCTCCCAGGTAGTGGAGGAGATGTCCACTATGAGTACTGGGGTACAGGACAGGGTTCATGTGGAGCTAGTCTCCCAGGTAGTGGAGGAGATGTCCACTATGAGTACTGGGGTACAGGACAGGATTCATGTGGAGCTAGTCTCCCAGGTAGTGGAGGAGATGCCCAGTACAATTGATGGGGTGCAAGTGGGGAGTGTTGAGAGGGATGTGGCTGAGGGGAGTCAGGGGTCTGTGGCCTCAGTTGAGGAGGATCAGGAGAATGATATCTCTCTTGATATGATAGCAGCTGGTGACAATTTAATTTACAATCTAGAGGTAAATGGGTTCCTGGATCAGACATTTGGGAAATCTGTCAAATTGGCAGATTTTTAAATGTTGATAAGTTTGTGAGGTCAGCTGTGATGTTACAGAAGACGGTGGGGTTAGACCAGTTGAGTGAGAAGAAGTGTTTTTGCTTGAGGAAATGTGTTACTCCTGTTACGGCAGCAAAAGGTAGTGGGAAACATGGTAAGTTAATAGAAAATTAAAACAATGATGATGATCATGATTCATAGGGTGTTTTATTGTTTTTTTCTGGTTTCTCTGTGGTTTCTTCTGCTTTTCCTTCTCTTTTATATATGGAGGTACTAAGAGTAGGTTCTTTCAATATTAATGGGGGAAGGGACAGGAATAAGAGGGTTTGGGTATTAGAAGTAATAAAACAGAAAAGGCTTAATGTAGTTTTCCTACAGGAGGAGACACAGTGATGAGGCTAATGAGGTTGACTTGGGTACGTGGTGGGATATACTCAGTCATGGTACTAATGTCAGTGCTGGCGTGGCCATTTTGTTTTCCTCGGACTTCGACTGTGGTATCTACAACAGAAATTGTCAAGGTTCTGGTTTTATTGGTCAAGGCAGATGTTATGTTTAAAAAATATATATATTTTATGTTTATGATCCTAATGAGGGTACAGAGCATATTGCTGTATTTGATCAAATAAAGGAAACCTTAAGACTGTATGACCAAGAGGTGTGTGTGATTTTAGGGGGGGACTGGAACTGTACTGTGGATTTTACTGTTGATAGCACTGCTGAAGAACCTCACCTGTGGTCAGTTACTTGCCTGTCTGGTCTATTAACTGAGTTTGAGCTTTCTGATATGTGGAGAGTAAGGAATGCAAAAGTTAGGCAGTACACATGGTTAAATGTTATTGAAGGTGGTCTCAGTGCAGCAAGGTTAGACAGGATGTCTGTTTCTGAGCACTACTGTAGTAGGGTAGGAAGGTGTCACTCCTGTGGGTTTTTCTGATCACCACAATGTGTCTGTTGATATTCACGTGTCCTGTCCACGAAGGTCATCACCTTATTGGTATTGTAATGTTACATTTTTACATGATGTCATGTTTTGTCAAAGGATTTTGTTGTTTTGGGAAAAATGGAGGGTTACAAGACAATGGTGGTAGGTTGGGAAGGCCCAAATATGATTGTTTTGTCAACAGTATACTGCTCTGTCTCGTATTGAAGTTAAAGAGACTATCAGGGCCCTTGAACAGGACATCAAATCTATTGAGTTGAAGTTGCTCACTCAGAATGTCCCTGGTCTAGTTATGAACTTACAGGACAAGAGACATGAACTGAGATTGTTTTTACATGAAAGAGTGAAGGGTGCCTATCCTATCCTTGCTACTTAAAAAAAAAACTTGGGCAGTCGACATTGCAACGCAACAGATAGTCTGCCTTCGTCTCCCTGGTGG